>NC_133620.1:350174884-350379884 GCF_048593235.1 Sminthopsis crassicaudata
GAACGTAGTACTTGATCTGTGTTTTAATCAATGGGAAGATTAAGTGAGGTGGAAGAGAGGGTTTAGTGGAAAGCCAATTTGGTTGGATCACAGAGTATAAGATGAGGATTAATGTACAATTAGACTAGGAAGATAGTTTAGGAAAAGATTGTTAATTTTTTTTTTTAAATGTGTGAAGTACTTAAAAAGTTAAATAAAGGAATTTATATTTTATCCTACAGGCAATAAGCAGTCACTAGAATTTATTGTATAAAGGAGTGAAACAAATCCATACTTAAATTAGGAGGCTGTTGCAATAATATAAGCAAGAGATGATGAGGTTCCAAATCAATGTGGTGGCTGATTTGGCAACAACCTGTCTCCTGAACTTCATATCCACATCACCAACTGCCTGTTAAGATATTTCAAGGCCCACTATGATTCATTCAGCTGCCTTCTCTCTTCACCCCTGCTGCTCTCTTTTGTTGATGAGTTCTTAGTAGAATTACCATTTTGAAGAAATGACAAATCATCCTTTATTCTTTAGGCTTCAATCTCTCCCAGCTTTTGTATTCTACAATCCCTCAGAATGGAATATTTTAAAGATAGACTGTCTTTCTTTTTGCTTGTATTTATATTCTCAGTACTAAGTCTAGCATATAAGTGCTTTATAAATGTTGACTTGATATCTGGAGATATCTCAAACAACATATTTTAATAATATTTTATTTTTATAAATAAATGCAAAGAAATTTTTCAACATTCACCTTTGCACAACCTGTGGCCCAAATTTTCTCTTTCTCCTCACCCACTCCCCTCCCCAAGACAGCAAGCAATCCAGTATAGGTTAAATATGTGTAATTCTTTTAAACATATTTCCCTGTTTGTCATGCTGAACAAGAAAAATCAGCTCAAAAGAGGAAAAGGAACAAGAAAGGGGGAAAAAAACCTAAGCAAACAACAACAACAAAAAGGTAAAAATACTATACTTTGATCCACGTTTAGTTTCTATGGTTCTTTCTCATGGCACTGTCAATCACAAGTCCAGTGGAATTGCCTTGAATCATCTCATTGTTGAAAACAGCCACATCCATCACAGTTGTTGTTGCTGTATACAATGTTCTTTTAGTTCTGCTTACTTCACTTACCATAAGTTCATGTAAGTCTTGACAAACATTTCTGAAATCATGCTGCTGATCATTTCTTATAGAATAATAATATTGCATTACATTAATGTAGCCATTCTCCAATTGATGGGTATCCATTCAGTTTCCAGTATCTTGCCACTACTAAAAGGGCTACCACAAACATTTTTGTACATGTTGGTCCTTTTTCCTTTTTATGATTTCTTTGGAATACAGATCCAGTAGAAATACTGCTAGATCAAAAGGTATGCACAATTTTATAGCCCTTTGGCATAGTTTCAAAATGCTCTCCAGAATGGTTGAAACATTTCACAAATCCATCAACAATGTATTAGTGTCCAAACAACATACCTAAAACAGAATTTAGTATCTTTTCTCCCATGTCAACTGATCTTCCAAACTTTCTGTTATCTGTCAAAATTACCACCAATCTTTCACTTTCTCAGGTTCATAATCTTTGCATCAACTTTTTTCTTCTCACTTTTCCTCACTTCACCTCAGTTCAGTCTCTTTATATTCTACTCACAGTCATAAACCATTTAAAGTATCTATTGAGTTGATGTGGAACTGAAGCTCAGGGGAGAAACTGTTGATTGGCACAAAGTAGCTAATCTTATTGATTCATCCACTTGTAGATACAAAATAGTTTGACAAGGAAAATTAAGTTAATCAAGGAAGTCTTCACAAAAGACATATAATTGCCTCAACTGAGCCTTATAATAGGGACCTCAAATCTTTACTCTCAAGAACTTACATTTTATGGAGAAATCACCCTTATATACACATATTTTATATATATATATATATTATATATATATATATTGATATATATTATATATATATATTGATAGATAGATAGATGCAAAGTAATAAGCCAAAATTAAATTATATATACAACATAATGTAATTATATTATCAAGATTTAAGAACCTTGGTGGCTAGAATGGATGAAGAGTTTAAAGTATGTGCAAAGCACTGAGGATACAAATAGGAAAGATCGAATTGGTTCTTAAGAAGCTCACATTCTTTTGAAGGTGATCATACAGATTTTAGCAGCAATCAAATAGGGAAAGAGAATGGAATCTTCGATAGTAACAAAAAACGATTGGGAAGGGCACTTAGGTAAAAATTTAGGTAATGGCAACGTTTTCAGACATTTTTAGAAGCAAGAAGTCCTTGTTAGGTCCTGCAGGGGTTCTGTTAGGCAAGTGAAAGTGTATTATTAAAGTTGGAGGCAAGCGCACTGTGTTAGGTTACTAAGGAAGCTGCTAGCCTAGCTAGACTTTCAATAAAGTCTTGTTTAAAAAAAAACAGGATGTAGTTTATCAATAAAGAGTTGTTTTAGTTAAAAAAAGGCCACCTATATTCTCGCGAGAAGTCGATGACTTGTTCGTCATTAGCTTTACCCGTTCTCGCGTAGTTTGGTAGAGCCTTGAGAGAAGGGAGTAAGGAAATAGGGAAGGGAAAAGTGGCCAGAGGCCGGTGTCTATCTCGCGAGAGTAGCGTCACTCTCGCGAGGTTTGGGCTGCGTTTCCCACCCCCACCCCCAGCCTCAGCTAAGTGCCGTTTCGGTTTAACCTAGTGTGTGTGAGTGTGAGAGCGTGTGTGTGTGTGTGTGTGTATGTGTGTGAGAGAGAGTGTGTGTTAGGGAGGTCTGAGGTGAGGGGAACGGGTAGTGACTTCTCCAGGAAGGAGGGACAAAGGGAGCGGGGGGGGGGGCGCCCAGACCTCGGGCCCCCAGCGTCAGGAGGCCTCGGGGCGAGCTGGGCTGCCGGCTGGGGGAGGGCCCGCGCAGCCCTCTCAGACAGGCCCGCCCGGAGCCCGAGGCGGCCCTACAGCTCCAGGGGGCCGGGCCGGCCTCCCCCACCCCTTGCGGGGCGGGAGCCTCGCTTTCAGTTTTTGAGGGGCTTTTTTTTTTTTCTGCTTTCCCCTCCTCAGGCCCTTCCCTCCAACTCATGTAGGAAGGGGCTGAGGTGTAGGGAGGAAGGGGGGGCCAGGGCGGGCGCCTTCCCCCCCACCTCTCTTCAGGAGGAGACTTTGCTGGGTGTGAGTTGGGGGGGAGGGTGGGGATTGACTTTGGGAATTCTGGGGGATTCCTCTCCCATCTAGAAGTTAGGGGAAGGGGAATGCCCAATTCAGAGAGACATGGGGGCAAGAAGGATGGGGGTGGAGGGAGTTCTGGGGCCATGCATCCATCATCTCTGGGTGGTGGCGGCAGCTCCAATAGCAGAGAGAGGCATAGACTTGTGTCCAAACACAAGAGGCACAAGTCCAAGCACTCCAAAGATATAGGCTCTCTAGCCCCTGAAGCAGCCCCATTGAGCACCATGATCAAGCCTTTGGTGGAGTACGACGACATCAGCTCTGATTCGGACACCTTCTCTGATGACATGGCCTTCAAGCTAGAGAGAAGAGATAATGATGATCGTCGGGGTACTGATAGGAGTGACCGGCTCCACAAACACCGCCATCATCAGCACAGGCGGATCCGAGAGCTATTGAAGACCAAGCAGATCGAGAAGGAAAAGAAGTTAGAAAAAAACCAAGAAGTCTCCAGCAAGTCCGTGTCCACGAAGGACCGAGTATCTGGGACTTCAAAACGACTGAATGAAGAGAATGATGAATACGGGAAGGTACTGGTATCTAAGAGTAGTAGTAATAAGGAATCCAGATCAACCAAATTCCATAAAGAGAAGACTCGAAAAGAACGAGAGTTAAAGTCTGGACACAAAGACCGTTCCAAAAGTCATCGGAAAAGAGACCCACCCAAAAGCTACAAATCAATAGATAGTCCCAAACGGAGATCCAGGAGCCCTCACAGGAAATGGTCTGACAGCCCTAAGCAAGATGACAGTCCTTCTGGAGCATCTTACAGTCAAGAATATGATGTTAGTCCTCCAAGGTCTCATACCTCCAGCAACTATGACTCCTACAAGAAGAGTCCAGGTGGATCCTCGAGAAGACAGTCAATTAGTCCACCTTACAGAGAGCCATCAGCTTACCAGTCCAGTACGCGTTCACCAAGTCCATACAGTAGGAGGCAGAGGTCAGTGAGTCCTTACAACAGGAGGCGATCATCCAGCTATGAGAGGGGGAGCGGTTCATATGGTGGTCGATCACCTAGTCCTTATAGCCGAAGACGCTCTAGCAGCCCATTTGTGACCAAGCGCTCTGTGAGTCGGAGCCCTCTCCCCAGGTATGTAATCTTTTCAAATCTTTACCTTGGGAGAAAATGGGTTGTGGGGGATAAGGGCTGGAATGCATGGAAGGACCTTTGCCTCTCAGTAAGTAATCAGGACCACCAATGACCAAGAACTTTTGTTAGCTACTTGTGGAAATAGATAAGCCCCTCTAGTACCTAGCAGATCTCGTTTTTCAAAAGTAGAGCATTTATAATATGGTAAAAAACTATTTCCCATGGTTGGTCCCAGCTCCTTTCTTTGGTAACACTTTCATCTGCAAGGTTCAATGGGAATAGCCACCTGTTCCCATTCCCAAAGATGGTCCCACCAAAAAAAGGATGAGACACTGTGGGGGAAATCCATATTTTCTACTTGTTTTTTATAATTGTGGTCTAGATGTCTTGAGCTTGTCAACCTATTCTTAATTTTTAAAAAATTCCATTTCTGTTACTTTGAAGATGTTTAGGTAGGTTCATTTTCAAATTGCTAGCATTCTATTTTCATCATCCTTATTCCCTTTTCATATTAATTTTAATCATTCTATCTTGTGTTTAAAATTTGTCACAATATTTTCCTTTCTTTTGACAACACAGTAAGATAAAAATATGTGATGTGATGAAGAGAAATAGGCATCCTTTTAGCTCCATCATCAATTTACCTTGTGACCATGGACTAGTCTTTTCCTTTCAGTAGATTAAATTAGTGCCTAACTTGATGATGCCCTTAGAGAAAAGAAGTGTTCTTTTCTCATTTGAGATACACAGCTTAAACAGTAAACTACTTATGGAAAGTTTTTCTTTTCAAGAAATAGGAAGCAGCACCGTTTTTTTTTTTTTTTCAAACATACTATTACATGGTGTTAGTATTTTTACTCCCATTTTTAAAAAATTGTGTATTAGATACACTAAACTACCCTTCTTTTTTTATGTGGCAGTGTAAGCTCTAGGAATAAAGGATGGAAGAATCTAGCACCATTCTTACAAGAGTTTTTGCTAAATCTATGATGGTGTTAGACAAAGTCACGTATAATGTTTTTTCCAGTTCTAACATTCTGTTGAGCTATGAGGCTGTGTATTGGCTCCTTTTTTTTAAAGGGAGCTGGAGTATTTTTAAAGAATTAATTGTTTTGTTCCAGAGTATTGACAGTTTTCCTACCAGGATAAATTTTATTGAGTATTTCCTGGTAGTTGTAGTTAAAACTTCTGAAAATATCATTAGTCCATTGGATTTGGGGCTACTGAAGTTCACTAATTTGTAAAATTAGGGAACTCTTTTAGTCTCTGAGGTATATTCCAACTTCACTCTGTAACATTCTTGAAATCCCAAGCTTCATTCAGGGCTCAAAATGCAAGAACCACTTTCTATATCAAGTATTTGAAGATCCATGTTAATTGTTCCACTTCCACCTTCCTAGAATTACTTTCTGTTTTTGCATACTTTGTATACATTTTGAATTTACTTTACTGTGTGCATGTTGCTTTCTTCCCTCTCCCCAGTGGAATGCTTCTTAAAAGTGGTAATTTTTTTCTTTGCTTTTCTTTTTCAAAATGCTTTTCTTTTCAAAACCTAAAAAACTATAGTTTCTGGCATATAGTAAGTGCTCAGTAAATGTTCGTTGAGTTGAATTGAAGAAATGCCAGTAATAACTGTTTTTCTGAGTAATAGTTTTGGACAACGATAGAAAATACTCCATCTCATTTTCTCTTTCTTTCCTCAACTTTGTTGACGTTTGTCTTATAGTAAAAAAAAGTTTTAAAATACAAGGGCATGATGCAAATTTGATGCATATTTAATTCCTGGCATTCCAGTCATTTCTGTAGTTTTTTGTTAGTTTTCCTTAAAAGAGCCTTGCCTTTGCACAGAACATCAATGTTTGGTACTGTCTCTTGTGTGCATTCTACCTCCATTACATTGGCAGGACAAAATGGTGCCAAAAGTTCAATGTATACTTATCAGAGTGGATAAACCATGAACATGTGATACCGTTTTGTGTCCATCCTGTGTTTTTCTTTTTTTATGTTGTAAGAAGGAAACAGACACAGTAAGCACTTGAGATTTTTTTATGAATTTAAGTTGGCAACACTATTAAATCAAAAAATCTGCATTAGAAATTACTATGTTGTAATCATAATAGTGATACTTCAAATGCAGGTGGGATTGAATTGGTTTAATTTAGTATCATAGGTTTAAATTTGGAAAGAGTCTCATGAACCGTCTAGTTCAGCCCCCTAATTTTATATCTGATGAAACAGACCCAGTGAGGGTAAAGTGACTTTTCCAAGGTCACAGAGGTAGAAAAGCACTAGAAACAATATCAACTCAAGGCCTTTGACTTCAGAGCCATTGTACCATCTACCTTCCCAAGAAGATAAAAGATGGAATTGATTCAGAATTGATTTTTTCATAAAAAGGAAATTGAGACTAACATGCCTCACTTCAACCTCCAATACATCTTTTTTTTTTTTTTTTTTTTTTTTTTTTTTTGTGTGTGAAGAACTAGGACTCGTATCTGACATAATCATGGTTCAGAAAGTCCTGTATTAATTACTTTCAGTATTTGGCTCTGCAAGCATAGGTATATAATAGGACCTGGACCTAGGGAGAAGTTAGAAGCCCTGGATTTTGATCTAGTTTCTGTCACTTAATAACCTCTGGACTTTGATTTCTTCTTCTGGCAACTAGAAATTATAACAGTTGCTCTGTCTCCATCATAGGATAATTATGAACATCAATTTAGTAAATATTTTAAGTGCTAATGTACAAAGTATTTTGGGAGATAGAACATAGTTCCTATTCTTGAGTTTACAAACCTAGTATTTAAATTGAATGAAATACATGAAAAAAATTAGAAAATTGTGAAGTACTACATACAAAAGAAAAGATGGTAGAATTAGTACTAATAAATAATACTAAAACATTTTGTTGGAAAATTTGGTTTAAGTCTATAATATCGATGAAAGACTAAAGACAAAATTTTGGCTGGAGTGAATACTCTTCAAAAAGAGAGTTTATGGAAAATGTTTCAGAAATTTTATTTGGGAAGAGGAGAGAATTTCATTTTAGTTCTATTATAATGACAGAAAAGAATTTTTTTTTTGTCAGATGTTTATTATTATTATTAGATGTTTAAAAAAGGAACATTATTAACAGTATTTCTCAAAGATACATTTGACAAATCCACATACAAAATTTTTATCTCCATAAATGTGCATAATTTGACAATGGGTTTGTGGTGAAAACTATAGAATATCATGGTAAAGTTAAGTTTTCATCAGTAACTCTCTGGAGCAGACTTGCCAAATTACTGTAGAGGATGTTGATGATTAAGAATAGACTACTGGTGGGGCAGCTAGGTGGCATAGTGGATAGAGCACCAGCTCTGAATTCAGGAAGACCCGAGTTCAAATTTGGTCTCAGACACTTCCTAGCTGTGTGACCCTGGGCAAGCCACTTAACCCTAGCCTCAGGATTAAAAAAAAAAAAAAATAGACTACTGGGAGAATTTGTGGTTTGTCCAATTTGATTTTTAGGAGAAATGCTTCTTCTTGTACTTCCAGGATTTCATAGGCAATTCAAATAGAATTATTAGCAATTCAGATTTAATTTAGATTTCTCTTTTATCAAGGTTAAATTATATCTTTCTAAGGAAGGGAAGGAGGGAAGAGATCTGAGTTCCTGAAAAGTAGAATGTAAATCACAACATTTTAAAAGGGGAGCAGGAAGACTGACTCCTTTTATTATTTGATAAATCCTGAGTTCAATTATTTTTGTAATACAACTCTAAATTTTTCTGCATTTTAAAAATTTCAGATTTTCGTCTTTATATTTGGATACAATGGGGAAACACCTGTAATATTTAAACCAATTAAAAATACAGAGTAGATTGCTTTAGTCCTGAACAATTTGTCAGAAGTCTGTAAGATAAACAGCTCCTAGTCAGAAAATTTGGGTATCTGACACATGCAAATTATTTTTATTTTTTACAGAAAATCATAATTTCAAGAATCTCTTTAATATTTTTACAACTTTCTGGGCAGTGAGGTGGCGCAGTAGAATACAGGCTTTGGAATCAGGAGTACATGAGTTCAAATCCAGCCTCAGACACTTGAAACTTAATAGTTGTATGAGCTGGGGCAAGTCACTTAATCCCTATTGCCTCCCCTCCACCTCTTCCCCCACCAAAAAAATCTTCAGATATTTTCATAACTTTTAAGTGTTTGAAATGAAAAATCTAAAATCTTTGTCATTTTATGTTATTATTTTTATTACCCCTTCAAGAATACAAAAAAGACTCATATTTCCTTAACTTGGTAAGTAGAGAAGAGCGTGCACTTAAGTGAAATGAGGAAAATATAGACAAAAGCTATTTAACAACTTGAATGTTATAAGTGTAACATGGTATTATTAGATACAGGTACATTTGTGTGTGCACAGTTAGATATTGCAGTGGATAGAGTTCCAGGATTGCAGATGCATCTCTTGACTACAAATATGGATTTAGACACTTACTAGCTGTCACTTAATCCTGTTTGCCTCTGTTTCCTTATTTGTAAAATGAGCTGAAGGGAATGATAAACTACTCCAAGAAACCAAATTTTTGCCAAGAAAGACTCAGAAACAACCAAAAAATAACTAAATGGTAATAAATTCTTGTATTCTAAAGGAATTAATTGCTATCTACTTATTTTTAAGGTAGACCATAGGACCATTGATGAAAAGCTAGAAGGAGTGTGAAGGGGCCAAACCTTCTTCTGATTCTTTTTCTTCCATCTCTCCCTCTTTATTTCCCTTCCTTCCTTACTTTCCTTTACTTTCTTTCTTTCTTCCTTCCTCCCTCTCTTCTTCCTTCTCCTACTCCTCCTCCTTTCAGGGAAATTGAGGTCCAAGTGACTTATCGTGGTCATACAGGTAGTACAAAACAGGTAGAGTTTGAGCCCAGCTCTGAATCCAGACCTTTTTCTTCTATTATACTCCACTATCTATTAATTTAAGTAATGTTTTTTCCCATCTGCCAAAACTTATGCTAATTTCTTTGTTTGAATATGACTTCAAAAGATTAATTTTTACCATAACTCTCTTCTCCCTATAGGAAATCAGTGAAATCTAGAAGTAGAAGTCCTGTATATTCTAGACATTCATCCTCCCACAGCAAAAAGAAGCGATCGGGTTCAAGAAGTCGACATTCTAGTATCTCACCTACCAGGCTCCCATTAAACTCCAGCCTGGGAGCTGAACTCAGCAGAAAGAAAAAGGAGAGGGCTGCTGCAGCAGCTGCTGCAAAAGTGGATGGAAAAGAGGTGAAGGGGTCACCTGTAATTTTGCCTAAAAAAGAAAACATCTCAGGAGAGACTAAAGAATCAAGCCTTGAGTCTAAAAAATTATCTAGAGTTTTAAAATCTGAAAAATCTGCTTCAGATACAGAACTAGTAAACTTAACACATTTGAACACAGAGATCAAAACTTCTTTAGACCCAGGAAAAATAAAATTGGATGAGAATTCTGAGAAGAAGCATCTTGTTTCTACTAAAGACTTGAAATCACAGGGATCAAAAGACTGTAAACCCATAGCTTTGAAAGAGGAGATTGTGATTCCAAAGGAATCAGAAACAGTGGAAAAAGAGGCTCTTCCACCTCTCCCCACAATTACTTCACCACCCCCTCTACCAACCACCACCCCTCCACCTCAGACGCCTCCCTTGCCACCTTTACCTCCATTACCTGCTGTTCCACATCAACCACCTCTGCCACCTCTTCAACCAACTTTTAGTCAGGTCTCTAACTCTGTTACCCCAACCTTGTCATCTTCTCACCCAAGGACATCTGCTCTATCCTCTCAGGCAAATTCTCAGCCCCTTGTACAGGTTTCTATGAAGACACAGATGTCTTTGACAGCTGCTATTCCACACCTGAAAACTTCAACTTTGCCTCCTCTACCACTTCCACCCTTACTTCTTGGAGAGGACGACTTGGATAGGTGAGTCTACTAGATACCTTTTTTTGTTTTTTATTTTTTACTATATACCTTTTTAAAAGTTAACTCTGATGCTGTGCATGTCAAGCTATATGTTTTTTATTTATGTTTAGCTTTGTCTACCTTATCACTACTTTAAATATCACATGAATAGGGTACATTTTTGGTGTTTGACTTTTTTAGAAAAGGGCAGAATCAGGGCTTCCATCAGTTATAAAAATTTGTGAAAATAAATGAGGCATGTTAACCACATCACTCATTTTATTTTTCAGTAAAACTGCTTTTGATTCAAATCAAAGGTTGTTATAGCTACTTTTAAGGTGAGGCTGCTTGGAGTAATGGATCAAAAGTAAAATTGAAGTAGGTAAGATCGATCTGCATTTCACACTTGTTTTGTGACCATGAGTCAAGTCCCAGGTTTCTCAATCATAAAAATGGAGTTAATACCTATAAAACCTACCTTACTTGGATTATTGAGGGGTCCAAATGAAAGAATATACATAAAGTGCTTAACAAACATTTATAAATCTTAGCTGTTATTGACCAATTTCTTTCTAAAAGGTAAAGAATAGATAATTCCAGAATCTTCATAAAGGAGAACAGTTAAGTCACATGGGGTTATAGGAGGGTGGTATTGAATCATAAATTTGATTTTATGGTAAATATTTAAAGATTGATTTACCGGTGTCCTCTGAGTGACTGACTTCAGGCACTACCAGGCCAACATAACTGTTTAACAATTACATGGCTATGGCAACTTTGTTTGTTACTGTTTCTTGCCTTTAGTTCTTTTATTCTCACTGAATCTGCATTGCCTTCATTGCAACATTCTTTCTCTGTACATAGAAAAACTGGTACTGCTGAATTTTTCACCTTTGGATTTCCGAAGTAATATTGATAGCCTAATGCCTTTCAACTCTTCAGACTTATTTTCAGTCATCCTCAAAATAATATAGATGTGACTTAAGGAAGAGAAAGATTTTTTTTTTTTTTTTTTGTCTTTTTCTGTTTGTATCAGCTCATAGTAATTTTTTTTAATGACTTAACATTTTGTTTCTATATTAGCCAGTAATTATGACAGAAAGATCTTAAATTTAGAGCTGGAAAAAGGACCTTGAAGATCCATCTAATCCAACTATCTTTTTCCAGATGAGGAAATTATTTGCCTAGGGTCATGTAGCTAATAAATTGTTAGAAGAAGGATTCAGTCTTCCCAGTTCTAAGTCCAGTCCTCTCTCTACTGTATCACAGTGCCTTCTTATTACCAAAAATTTAATCTTAATAGCAGTAGAACTACTTTGCCTGGAATTGATATAAAAACTTTTGTTAAAAATACTCAAACTCCTTATAGATTAAACATGCATTTTTAAAATGTAGTCTTATTGGGAAGGGAAAGTATCAGACTCTACTCTTATCTATAGGCCTGAAGTTCCTAATTAATATTAGTTTTCATCTATCAGTCTAAGATTGTCTTTTGGAAGCACAATATCTACCTTTTTGTTTGTTTGTTTGTTTTTTTGTTTTGTTTTTGTTTTTGAGGCTGGGGTTAAGTGACTTGCCCAGGGTCACACAGCTGGGGAGTGGTAAGTGTCTGAGACCAGATTTGAACTCCGGTCCTCCTGAATTCAAGGCTGGTTCTCTATCCACTGGACCACCTAACTGCCCCCCACAATATCTACTTTTTCAAGTCAAATTGGAATTCCATTGAATATTTTTCAATTACATAATGTGTCCAGCATTTGATTTTTTTTCTAGGTTATATTGTTCTTATTAAAGACATACTGAAATGATTATTTTTTGAGTGTGAGATGAAATGGAAAGGAGAATAAAATTGTCATGTGTGTATATGCAGGAAAAGTTGAGTATGGGAAAGGTTTGGGGAGTAGAGCAGTAAGACCTTAATAGATCCTTCACTGAATTAGGAGAATTGGCTCAATTAAGAGATCTTCACCCTTCATCCCTCACCCCCCAAAAAAATCTCCATTAGTAGTATGTATCTATTTTGATTTTGACAAAACACCTTATTTTCCTCTTTTTCGCTTACTTGTTTTTTAATGTGCTACTATATTGGGTACTTGTAAAGATAAGTGAGTTAGCAAGTTGAATATTGGGAGTAATTGAGAATTTTTGACCATAACATTAGGGGTATTTATTATTTGTTTAAATTCAAGAGTTTTCTTCTGGTTTTAAATAAAAAGAAGTGAGTGTTGTCCCTTGGAATACTAGCCCTTCTCATTTATATATGGAAAACAATTCAAGAAATTGAATTTAGTGTTGTGCTTTCTTTTTGAAGAGAAACTAAAAATTTTCTTTAAATCAAATGTGCATTTTATTTTGTACAGAAACTTGCTAACCTAGATCTCAGTCTAGGAATAAGCTAATTTTTGGATTTAATTTTGTTTCATTTCTTGTAATAAAGCTAAATATCACTGTACAGGAAATACTGCTGATTCATGATTTCAGAAAGCAGAAACTGCAGACATATAACTCATACCTACTAATATTTTGTTAGCATTTTGTCAAGACAGATTAATTGAAAATTTCCCCTGATGGGTATAGTATTCTTGGAAATGGCTAAGTTATAACCTTTTTTATCGAGAAAATTCTTTTGTCTACTTACTTAACCACATAAATCTTTATTTCCCTTCACAAGTCTCATCATACTTTCAGTGTAACCTGTCTTTTGCTGACAACCTAGTTCGTGTTGAAATATATCTTTGTTATCCAAAAACAACAACAACAAAAAACAAATTACCTGTTTCCCGATAAAATAATATCTTGTGAAAAAGAGAAAAGGAATGATATTTGAGATCAGATTTTAATTCTTATGATAGCTATACACTATTGATTCCCTGATTGAATATTTTGCTGATGCATATCATGGCTTTTGTTGCTTTTAAGGATTTCAAAATTGAATAGTGGCTCATTTTTCATCAGTTTGTTTTTTTTTTTTCCTGAGGCTGGGGTTAAGTGACTTGCCCAGGGTTATACAGCTAGGAAGTGTTAAGTGTCTGAGACCAGATTTGAACTTGGGTCCTCCTGAATTCAAGGCTGGTGCTTTATCCACTTCACCACCTCTCTGCCCCCATCAGTTTGTTTGCAGTGGAAAGAAAAGGGTGGGTGGCTCTGGTTTTAAAAGCTCTGTGATTTGAAAAATATTGATAGTTTGTTAAATGCATGTAATTGATCACTATTTTGTTTAAATTGGGTGTTTAAAAGTTGATATTTAGATGATACTTTTAAGGTTTGAAAAGGACTTTAACTCTGTTTGACAGATGAGGAGGCTGAAGTCAGGAGAGGCCAAAGTGACTTGCCAGAGGCTAAGTGACTTGTTGGCAAGTAATAATTTGAGGCAGTATTCAAATACAGGTTCTCCTGACAGGAGGATGGAGGGATTTATCTGTAGTTATCAACTAGATCAAAGTGCATTTGACTAAAGATTCCATGGAAAGTTAAAATACTAATATGAACTCTTAGGATATATTTTGATTACACAGCTAACCTGTTCAGTACTCTTAACATACTGCTACTAAATGACCATAGTCCAAAAGGGAGATGTCAAAGTTTGTCATGGGGCATTAATAACAGTTTGTTGAATTCAATTAGCATCACATATTTCTATCTGACTCATTGGATAAAGATTTTTCCTACCTATACTCTTATGGTCAGATCTGTTATTAAACTATCCCAATGCCTTTCATACTTCCACTGATGGAGTTGGGGAGTATCAAGATTCTATTAGACATAAAATGGAATTTGTTTTAATAACAATGGGTTGGTATTAGTTTTGTCCATGTATCTTAATGAGATGTTCACATATATTTTAACCAAAATCCACATTTAATACGGAGTTGCTATAAGCTTCAAATACTTTAATGAAACCAATATACTAATAAGCATATGTCTCATGCTGATAATATAATTTTAAATTTTCTTCCCAGAATAACATTTTTTAAAAAATTTTATATATTTTGTTTTTAATCACTTAAATTCCCCCATCTCCCAAATAATAAAGAAAAGTGGTATTTTATATGATAAAAGAAAAAAAATTATTCTGTGTCCCCTTTAAAAATATGGCCACTCAACATCTTCAAATTAAAGAATAGACTTTAAAGAAAAAAGATGATGAGAAAAACAATCAACAAGATCAAGTTAGAGAAAAAGAAATCTGAAAATACATGCAAAAGGGCAGGAGAAATTATCTTCTCCCATTTTGTGTGTGTGTGTGTGTGTGTGTGTGTGTGTGTTAATTTGGTAACATTTACTTTTGATTGTTTTATGCTTATTGTTCTATTTCTATTGATGTCCTTTTTTTTTTTCTTGGCTCTACTACACTCTGCATCAGTTTATATAATCCTATATCTCTCTGTTTTTGCCATCTTCATCATTTTTAGAGCACAGTAGTATTCTAGTCCATTCTCATTTCAGAGTTTGTTTAGTTGTTCCTTAGTCAATGGATATCTACTTTGTTTCCAGTTCTTTGCTACTTCTAAAAGTGCGTAACCTTTTCTATGATAACATTAGAGTCAACCAAAAAACCCTAGAGATGACAAAGCATAAATATAAAATTCAGAATTATGGTAAAATGATAAAGGCAAGACACTTTATCCATTGTAGATGTACTTCATATCTACTGGGGATGGGAGGAAGGGAAAGGAGACTGGCTTCTAGGCATAATCGTTTTAAAGTAGATAAAAAGAATTCCTGACATCAGTGGTTGGTAGACACAAAACTGTAATGAAAAAATGAAGTGAAGTGAAAGTGAAAAAAATCTCTTTTTCTGGAAGTTAAAAAAATAATAATAGTTTTGTGTCCTTTTGACTTCTACATGCAGACATTTTAGGTTTTTTTCCTAATAATTTAGAATGTAAGTTTATGGATAAGCTATGCCAGTTTTTCCAGAGAATGGTTTCTGTTATCTTTCTGGACACATTTAATTAGTTGTACTTTTCTAGATGTGATGTAATACAGCTAAATTGTATTATTTTAGACTTAGTGAAGTCTTTCTAACATGGGGTTAAAATGATGAAAGAAGATGAGAAGGATACTTTTCATACCAAAGTAGTAACTTTATTCATTCTTGGTTCTTATATATTGAATAAAATTCTTTCTTAACTGTGCTTTTGGAAAGCAGTTAGAATTCTCTACACAAAGAATAAAGTGCTTTTAAAAGTATATTGAGGGAGATAGAACCAAGATGGTGAAGCAGCAGGAAGAAAAATCTAGCTAGCTATCCACCACACATATACATGCAGAAACTTCTCCAAACAAGTCTTAAAACCAGATCAGACCAAATCCTGGTGGGGATATTCAAGAAAAAGACAGAGGGAGACACTTTCTAAAATGGAATATTTCAGTGCTGTGGGACTGAAACTGAGCCTAAGGGAGAAGAGATGTCCCAGATGATACCAGGACCTCACAACGTTATGTAGGGGGTGAGAACAGGTTCCAACTAGCAGCTTGATCATTTACTATTGAGTCACAAATCCTGGACAGACTGAGAGGACTGGTAGGTATTCTAAAATAAGGAGTGGTCACAGACCCTAGCTATAAACAGGAGATTAAGCAAGTTCAAAAGCAAGTAGCAGCAAGGTTCAGATTCTAGAAGCAAACCAATCATTTCCAACTTCTAATCTAAGCTAAAGGAACATTAGATGGCAGCAATAGAGTATTGGTCTTTAGAGTCAGAAAACTCATTTTCCTGAATTCAAATCCAGCCTTAGATACTTAGAACCTGTGTAACCCTGAACAAGTTGATTAACCCTGTTTCCTTCATCTCTAAATGAGCTAGAGATGAAATGGCAAAGCACTCAAATATCTTTGCCAAGAAAAACCCAAATGCAATCATGAAGAATCAGAAAGTAATATTTTTCTACTGAAAAATAACTGGAAAAGAAGCCTAATCTGAAGCTAACAGAGAAATAACCAAGATAGAAATCCCAGACCAAAGGAAGCCTATAGTTTTGTTTCTCTGAAGTAGTAGAATTTTCCAGCTTCCTAATAACAATTGAGTCTCTCTACCAGCAGTATATTCAAAACTCCAAAGGAGGCAAGTCTATTGGCCTGTTGAGCAGACTCAAAATCAGATGAGATTGTAGAGTTCAGACCCAGAGCAAGTAGTCATTAGATTTGCCCTGGATCAGCCCACTTGGAGAGAACTGAAAGGTTAAAGGTGTCCATCCTGAGTTGTCACAATACTTAATACCCCAAGAAAGCAGTAGTAGCACTAGTCCAGACGTTTCCTTCAGAAGAAAAACAGGGCTTAGCCTAGAAGAATGAGCAGATAAAAAAAAAAAAAAAATTCTATTGTATAAAGCTGTTATGGTGACAGGGACACTCAAGACACATCTAGGGAAAAAAAATACCTTCAAAATATGAGTCCAAATTCAACTAAGACTATTGGAAAGATGAAGTTAGAAGTGAGCTTTTATAAATGAAAGTAAAGCACTGGAAAAAAAAATAAGGAAAGAATTAGAGCTTTGGAAGAAAAATTTGGGAAGGTAACAAACACTTTGCAAATAACAAATTCCCTGAAGTTTGGATGGACCAAATAAAAGTTAATGCCTTCATGAGATAAGCAACACTAAAATAAAGTCAAAAAGACAAATAAATAGAAGAAAATCTGGGTTTTCTAAAACAATTGACTTAGAAAACAGGTTGAAGAGGAAAAAAACTTGACTTTTTTGGATTACCTGAAATTAATGAGAAAAAAAAAAAAGCCCAGACATAGTAATTTAAAGAGTTCATTTAAAAAAAAAAAAACAAAACTAAGCAGATCTCTTAGAAATAGAAGACAAAGTAAAAATAGAAAGACACTTCTTTTACTTCTTAAGACATCCCAAATAACTTCATAGCCAAGATCCAGAGCTTCCAAGTCAAAGAAAAAATATCACACACAGCCAGAAACAAATGATTCAAGTACTAAGGAACCATGGTCAGAATCAAACATGAATTAGCAGCCACCACTGTAATGCAGCAAAGAAATTGCAATATTCTAGAAGGTAAAGGATATGGGCTTGTAGTTAAGAATAATTTAACTTAGCAAAACTGGAATATGATTTTACAGGTGAGTTGGGAACATTTCTTTAATGAAATTGAGGGCTTCTAAGCATTCCTGATGAAAAGAGCAGAGCTTCTTTTTTTTTTTTTTTTTTTAATTATTAAAGCTTTTTATTTTTCAACACCTATGCATGGACAGTTCAACATTAGCCCTTGCAAAAACCCTGTGTTCCAATTACCCCCTCCTTCCCTACACCCTCCCCTAGATGGCAAGTAGTTCAATATATGTTAAACGTGGTAGAAATATGTTAAATCCAATATATGTATACATATTTATACAATTTGTTGTGCCACACAAGAAAAAAAGAAAAGCAAAATAAAATGCAAGCAGACAACAAAAAGAGTGAAAATGCTGTGTTGTGAACCACACTCAGTTCCCACAGTCCTCTCTCTGGGCATGGATGGCTCTCTTCTTCACTGAACAATTGGAACTGGTTTGAATCATCTCATTGTTGAAGAAAGCCATGTACATTAGAATTGATCATCATATAATCTTGTTGCCATGTGTAATGATCTCCTGGTTCTGCTCATTTCATCATCAGTTCATGTAGGTCTCTCTAGGCCTTTCTGAAATCATCTTGTTGAAGACCAGCGCTTCTTAAGAAAGTACAAATACAAGAACAAGAGAAATATTAAAAGGTTGACATAAATGAATAAGCATAAGGGATTAAACAAGGATAAACTGATTACATTCTAACATGGGGAAGTGATACATGGGTCCCTCTGAACTCTATTAATAATCATTAGGGAACACAAGAATCTAGTTAACAGAAAGCCTGAGTGAGATCTTGTTAAGATGTCTTTTTAAAATTAAAATTTATTGTGAGATCCACGTTCTCTCCTTTCCTCCTATATCCTTTCTCTCATTTGAGAAAAGAAGAAAAAAAACCCCTCTTATGAACACACATAGTCAAGCAAAACAAATTCTCCAATTGGCCATGTCCAAAAAGAAAACAACCATAGGTTCAATTTTATATTTATATAATTTTTTTTTTCCTTGAGTCAATCCATATTAAGTGATTTACCAAGGGTCACACAGCAAGTGTCAAGTGTCTGAAATCTGATTTGAATTAAGGTTTTCCTTACTCTAGAGCTACCTGGTTTCAATTATATCTTGATCTTAAAAGAAGAATAGAAAGGGTATGAAGAATCGACCAAGGAGAGGGGAGGGGAATGATAAGAAAGGGGAACATTATGGAAAATTGTCACATAATGAAAGTGTACAAGTAGAAGTCTATATAAATAAGGAGGAAGGATTTAGTCAATTGACACATGAAATTCAGTCTCACAGATTGTACATGATTCTGTTTTCTTCCCTCTTCCAATCTGTACACAAATTGGGTACAGAAATACATTGTACTCAGCAGAGAAATAGGGAAAAGAGAAAAGAAAGTTTAAGGGAATTATTAATCCTGAGCAAAACAAACTTTAAAGTTTACAAAAATACTTAAAACTCTTTGCAGTGGGAAAGAATTGAAAGCTGGAGGTGCCCATCATTTGGGGAATTGTTGAACATTAAATTATGGTATATAAAAGAGACATACTTTTTTTGCTGCAAGAAATGATGAAGGGGGTGGTATCAGAAAAACCTGGGAGGACTTGTATGAACTGATGCAGAGTTAAGTGAGCAGAACCAGAACATTATACAAAAACAACAGTATTGTAAAGTGAAAGCAACTTTTGAAGACTTAAGAATTCTGATCAGTGTAATGACCCCTTAGGATTTCAGAAGTCTAATGATGAAACATGCTACCCACATCCTGATATAGAGGTAAAAGAGAATACAAAATGAAGAATTTTTTTTTTTTTCTGCATACCCTATGTGGAAATTTGTTTTGTTTGACAATATATATTTGTAACAGATATTTTGATTTCTTTTTCTTTTGGGGAATGGAAGGTAGGTCAAGGGTTATTTCTTGAAAAAAATTTAATTAAGATTAAGAAATGAATAGGAATTTTCCAGTGTGTTTCAGTTAAAGGTATCATTGTATCAATAGCCCATATTGAACTCTTTGATTCGAATACAAACTATTTTTTTCTACTGGCTGCCCTAAAAATGAGCTTGATGAAATTATTCAGGTATTTTTCCTTCCTCTCTGTGTTAAAAGATCAGGATAAAGACAATTATTCTACTAGATACTTCAATCAACAAGTATTTATTGAATGCCCTTTGTCAGTCACTGTACTTAGTACTATGCCATTGAAATATTAGTTTGACATTTTTCTGTAGTTTTTTTCCCTCAGTTTTATGATTTTTTTCCCTTTCCAAAATACCATTAAATATACAATTTCCACTTTTAAATTCTTTCCACATTTTTGATATTATAGAAGATTTAAGTTATTGAACTTTTAATGGGCAGATGCTATATTATATTTCTTTTGAGTCAGTCAAACTATAGAAGAGATGATGAATGGGCTTTTATATATTTTCAGTAATGATCTGTGAACTGAAGGATTCTGCTTGGTTTCATTTTGGTTCATTTCAGCAAAAAGCTAGAAAGGCACATGATGAATTGAGAGGCAGGCAATATGATATAACAGAAAGAAAACAGGAACCCTGGATTTGAATTCTGATTCCTTCACTTACTAGTTTTGTGACCTTGTACAAGGGTTGAATAGCATTTAACTTCTCTGAGCTTCAGAGATAATAGTGCTATGACTTAAATCAGAGAGTTATTGTGAGGACTCTAAAATTAGTCAGTCAACTCAAGTGGTTTCCTTTTGCCTCTGAGATAAAATATAAACTATTCAGTTTTGCTTTTCAAACTCTATACAACTTGACCCCAATATATTTTCTGAGGTCTAACCAGATTAGGTTTGCTCCTCAAACACAAGATACTTCTTTCATTTTCTTGCCTTTCCATTGCCTTTCCCCATACCTGGAATACATTTTTCTCCTTAGTTCCACCTCAGGATTTTCTCATCCTTTAAAATGTAGCTAAGGCATTATCTTCTTTGTGACAATTTGCCTAATTTTCCCCTAACCACTAGTACCCTTTCTCCTAAATGATCTTGTGTTTATATTAATATATATTTGTATTCATTATGTTGATGGATTAGTGTAAATCTAAATGTATTTTGTGTATATATATGTGCAAAACTACTTATCTGCGTCATTAAAATGTAATTCCATTGCCAATAGAGATCATTTGATACTTTATACTTTTATTCCCAAAAAACTTGTACAGTGCTTTACATTTAGTAGATAATTAATAAATACTTGTGATTGATGGTTATATAAATGTGCACTTTTAGGAAAGCCAATAAAAGTAGAATTACGTAAATAAATCATGAGTAATACCTTATCCATATTCTGAGCATTCTTAATTTTATGATTTGTGTTAATTATATATTTCAAAAGAACGATAACTTGTAATAGTATTTCTTATTCTGCCTCATAGACAAGCTTCATATTCTTTGAAAACCTTCATTTGTACATCCCTTTAAATAGCTATCATCTCTCCTCTTTATTCTGTTTTAGTCCAAAGGAGAGTCTTCCTCCAAAACCTATGAAGAAGGAGAAAGAACAAAGAACTCGGCATTTGCTCATGGACCTTCCTCTTCCTCCAGAGCTCCCTGGTGGTGATCCATCTCCCCCAGATTCTCCAGAACCAAAGGCTGTTACCCCACCTCAGCAACCATATAAGAAGAGACCAAAGTAAGTTTTTTCTGGGAATACACATCTCTGTTTGTGCCTTAATTTTGGCCATAATACTCAGTCAATTCCAGTGGATTCCTGTTGCTCGTAGTTTGAATATTAATTCCTTTTTTTAGCCTTTAAAACTTTTTACAATCTTGCCCCAAACTGTCTTCCCAGCTTTATTTGTGTACATGAAGCTAGAAACTCTTCAATGCATGCTCTTCAAGGTCACATTGGCATTCTCTCTGTTCTTCCTAACTCCATCTTCTATCTCTATACCTTTCATTGACTGTCCCCCATGCCTACTTTTTCTCTGCCTTTTTTTCCTTCAAGATATAACTTAAGCACTGCCTTCTATTTGAAACTTTTCCCTATCTTTCAGCTACCATTGCTCTTCTACCCAACCAGGCTAATCTGTATTTAACTGGTTTGTATTTACTTTATATCCTGTATATGCTTAGATATGACCTTGTCGTCTCCTTAGTTATATTATAAGCACCTTATGTGTTTTTCATTTATTTTATGTGTATCTCCAGAACCTGGCACAGTGGTAAGCATGTAGAAGTTTAAATAAATGCTTGTTGATTGATTCCTGTGCCATCCAGGTTAAGCCAATAGAATTACAGATGATAGATCTGAGCTTAAATACATCAGATATTTATTAAATGCCTGTTGTAGGGGGCAGCTAGGTGGCGCAGTGGATAGAGCACCAGCCTTGAATTCAGGAGGACCCAAGTTCAAATTTGGTCTCAGACACTTAACACTTCCTAGCTGTGTGACCCTGGGCAAGTCACTTAACCCCAGCTTGGGGTTGGGGGATAATGCCTGTTGTACATATAATAATGGGTTAAAACTCAGTGAAGATGGAAAATAAGTAGAATTAATCTCTCATGACCAGTTTCAAGCCTTTTCTGAAATATTTACAGTAGACCTAGCAAACTGTATTCCTAATTTTTGTTCCTTCCTACTTGAGTCATATAGTTTTTGAAAATTTTACCATTTTTCAGGTTGAAAGTCAACTCATTCATCCTGGTATGTTTATTAAATAAGGAATACTTTTATTCTTTTTTTTTTTTTTTCCTAAGCCTGGGGTTATGTGACTTGCCCAGGGTCACACAGCTAGAAAGTGTTAAGTGTCTGAGACCATATTTGAATTCTGGTCCTCCTGAATTCAAGACTGGTGCTCTATCCACTGCGCCACCTAGCTGCCCCGGAATACTTTTATTCTTGAAGTAAAACAAGTCTTTTTGACCAAGATGACCAGTATAACATAGAGACTAATGAAAGAATAATAAACAAGAGAACTAACCTTGAGTCATAAACTTTTTTAAAATTCCTTTTTTTATTATTAATATTTTCCAATACAAAGAACAGAAAAAAAAGACTATGGCACCAAATCTATATTCTATACAGTTTATTTTTTAATATTTCAAATTTTATTTGAAATTTAATTTGGTAGTTTCCACACCACTCAGATATTTTTTCTGTGCCCTTCTGAATTTCCTTCTCTCTTTTGTGTGATACTTTTTTTGTTGTCAATGTCCATTCTTCCTTCTCCTCAACTCTCTTTAGCTCCCTTCTACAAAGAAAAATTCTCCTTTATGATACATGCATGTAGATAAAAGGGAACTTTATTATGAGTGAAAGCTTTTATTAGAATGAAGAATAGTGATAATGATGCAAAAAAAGAAGAATGTGGGCGAAACATTTCAAATGTTTGAAGAAAATAAGAAAGAGTAGAAGAAAGTTCAGTAGGGAATACAGATAAGCCAGGGCAATATTGGTATTATCTTAATATCTGTTTTGAAGTACTTAACATGTAATTTTCCATAAGGCAATTTACCTTACCTTACCACAAAGGTAAGGTCAAATAAAACAGATTCTATTCCAGCAATTCTTAATTTTCTTTGTGTGTGTCATGTACTTCTTGGGCAGGCTGAAAAATATGTTTAAATCCATTAAATAAAATATAGAGGATTACAGAGGAAATCAATTATATTGAATTAGAATTAGAAAAATAATAATGACAGGTTGAGAACCCCTTCTCTAGTTGAGAAGCTATTTCTATTCTACCAAGAGGTAGAAAGCATGTATTCATTATCACTTTCTTATGTATTTATTTTTAATGCACATTGCTTTATGAATTATGTTGGGAGAGAAAAATGAGATAAAAGGGAAAAGTCATGGGGTGGGGAGGGGAACAGAAAAAAAAGAAGTGAATTAGCATATGTTGATTTAAATAAAGTCTCCATAGTTCTTTTTCTGGATGCAGATGGAATTTTCTATCCAAAGTCTATTAGGATTGCCTTGGATCATTGAACCATTGAGAAGAACCTTTTATAGTTAAATTCTCTCACATTCTTGCTGTTACTGTGTACAGTGTATTTCTGGTTCTGCTTGTTTAGCTTAGCATCGGTTCATGTAAATCTTTCCAGGCCTTTCTGAAATCAGCTTGTTTATCCTTTTTTATGGAATAATAATATTCCATTACCTTCATATACTATAATTTATACAGCCACTCCCCAATTGATGGGCATCTACTTGTTTTCCAATTCTTTGCTACCACAAAAAGAGCTACTATAACCGTTTTTGTACATGTGGCTTATTTTCCCTCTTTTATGATTTCCTAGGGATACAGACCCAGTTGTGGCACTGCTGGGTCAAAGGATATACACAGTTTTATAGCTCTTTGGACATATTTTCACTTGTGAGGTTATGATTGGTCATTGCACTGATCAAGATTCTTAAGTTTTTCATGATTGTTGTCTTTCACAATGTTTATGGTCATTGTGTAAATTGTTCTCCTTTTTCTACTCATTTCACTCTTTATCAGTTCACAAAGGTTCTTCCAGTTTTCTTTGAATCCAATCCTTTTATCATTTCTTTTACATTCATATATGATAATTTATTCAGCTACAATGCTATTATGTTCATATGCAATAATTTGTTCAGCCACTCTTCTAACTATGCTACCATAAGAATTATCAGCAATTTCTTTTAAAATGTTGTTGAATCAGTGAATATCACTTGTCATTGATTACATTGTTTAGACTAAATATTTCCATAATCTTGAGAACAATCTTGCCATCAGCATTTTCCTTTGAGGATATATTTTCTTATATCAATCTAGTAAATCCAAGTTTCTTTCTGAAAGTACTCTATTATTTAGATTTAATTTTTAAAAAATGTATAAAAGGAACAATGAGTTTATCATCAAAGCTTTTTTTTTTTTTCAGTGAGTATTTTATTTTTAAAAAAGTTTTCTTACTTATAGAATCTGTTGCCCACGCTATGGGGAAAGGAGACAAACAGAAAGTGATTGGGGCAAGCGCTGCGTGGACAAATTTGACATAATTGGAATAATTGGGGAAGGAACATATGGACAAGTATACAAAGCCAAGGACAAAGATACAGGTAAAACATCACTATACTAATTCTTGGGTTTATATTGGAGCATTTTTACTAGTAACCAGGGGACTGTTAGAGCGGAATAAAACTTACACATTTGGAATTTTTTAAAAATTGCTATAGTGACACAGAGACATTGTCTTAAAGGATCAGCTCTTGGATTTATTAAACTTAATAACTGCACTTTCAGTTTTGCTTTTATGATCCATGCTTATATTGTAAATAAAATAAGACTTAATGGCTCCAAAAGCATAAAGTTCATTTTCCATTATTCAGGGACTGAAAGTAGTCCATTCTGGATTATCTAATCTCTGTTATTTTGAAGTTGAATTGAAGTATTTGGATTGCTGATGCATTTAATTTTTCCATTTTATATATTTTTTCTTAGTCTTACCTAGCATGTAGAATCAAAAATTAAGTCTTAGAAATCATTAATTAAATCCAAAGTTAGGCATGGCATCATAAACTCTTTAATGGCAAGTATTACATTCTACATTTTTTAATCATGAAATGATTAGTATGTTACTTTGCTTTTGATAATGTTCAGTGTTTTACTTGATAATGGCCTGAAAGAGATGGATTTTGTTTTCACAGGAGAGCTAGTAGCCCTAAAGAAGGTGAGACTAGACAATGAGAAAGAAGGCTTCCCAATTACAGCTATTCGTGAGATCAAAATTCTTCGACAGCTGATCCACCGTAGTGTTGTTAATATGAAGGAAATTGTCACAGATAAACAAGATGCACTGGATTTCAAGAAAGACAAAGGTAGTTAGCATACGAATGGGTAAACACAGTAGGGTAACTTAGAATTATCCTTTTATCTAGCTTGATATTGGCATGTTTTGACCAACTCATAATTTAATCTGTTTCCTTTGTGCATATGTAAATGAAGATGATTGCCTTGGGTTTAGAGTAGCTTAGTTGATAAATTGCCCATTTTGTTTGATTTTTTTTTTTTTTTTGCTTTGTTTATAGAAATAGTTGGTAATCATTGCCTTATGATTTGTACAAGGGTTTCCTACTTAAACAATCAGCTACTTCTAGTAGTAGGTAAAAGGAATGGAACTATCCACTTTCTACTAGTCGTAGGTGTATAATGGGTGCTTTCAAAGTACAAGAATTTTATGCCTCACCAGAAGAATGTGTGCCTAGAGTTGTGACTTTTGTCACTATTTTATGAATTGAATTTTCATCTTATCCTCCCCTATATTTGAAGTTTCCTCTTACATTGTCCAACATTCTTTTTGTCAGTTTTTCAGAGCTAACTTGGAATAGTTTCAGAAGACATCTAAAATGATGAAGGGGGGATTTGGAACAGGGGGAATGGAATAAAAAGATAGAGAACCAAAGGTGGCTTATATCTTGTGATAGATGAATAAGAAGGTGGGTTAGATTCTTTATCTGGATAGATGAAGGCTGAAAAAGAATGGGAATGGAATTAATAATACCTTGAAGAGATTGGTAAGGTGAATAGTGCAAAGATTCACAAAATCTGGAATACCAGAATTAAGTAGGCATTGCTTGATGTTCGAAAACATTATTTTTAAGGCACATATACAACCAAGTAACAAAAAATATGGGCTTTAGAGTGCAAATTCAAATGAGATTAAGGAAAGCTAGCTATATTTAGGGGTATGGCTCATACTTTTTGACATTATGGAGGGCACTTGTGCTTCCTAGTGCCACTCAGAAAATCTGAGATTAAATTGATATCTGATCTGACCCACAATGACTATTTATATTCTAAATTATGTGTCCTATAGGCATCCTTCTCTGCTAGATTTGAAGGTGACATAAATTTCTCACTTTTTATGGGTACTATCTGTAATATTTCCCTTCCAGATTCATGCATATCTGTAAAACTGTAGGATTAGAGTAGATAATCCAGCTCTCTTTTAGCTAAAAAATTGTGTTTATTAACAACATACATAGGCTGTATGAATATTGTGGAAATCTTTTATTGTCTACCTGCTAGTATTAAAAGTTGAACATCCCCTGCCTGAGAGCATTTGTTTTATTGAAGTGTGATTGTGGAAAAAGCACTGGACTCTTAGAAAAAATAAATCAGAAAATTTGGGCTCTTAATTCTAGCTTTTTCTCTTAAGAGCTATTTGACCAACCTTGCTGGACCTCAGTTTCTTCATCTGTAAAATAAAGGTGTTAGACTAGATGAAGTTTCTAGCAGTTCTATGATTCTGTTTTAACAAGAGATAGGAGCTTTTGGACAGTTTTTCCTTTCCCGTTTTTAAACGTCATATTTCTTTCCTAGGTGCCTTTTACCTTGTATTTGAATACATGGACCATGACTTAATGGGGCTCTTAGAGTCTGGATTAGTACATTTTTCTGAGGACCACATCAAGTCTTTCATGAAACAGCTAATGGAAGGATTGGATTATTGCCACAAAAAGAACTTCCTACATCGGGATATTAAATGTTCCAACATTTTGCTGAACAACAGGTAAAAAAAAGTAACTTGATTAAAATAAACTTTTTCTTCCTCTCTTTTTTGTTCCACTTTAGTTTCAAACTAAGTATTATATGTATTATATGACATTAATTTTATCCAATGCTTATCTCTGATATTCATTGGAGGCATGATAGTAATAAAGGAAAAAGCACAAGCTTGGAGTCAGGAAACTGACTTTAATCATAAGCAGTCCTAAAAGCAATTTCCTGCTTCCTGGTATATGTTGCTTGTTTTGTAAATAGTATTTTATTTTTCCCAATTACATGTAAATTAGTTTTCAACATTCATTTTTATAAAAATTTGAGTTTCAAATTTTTCTCTCTTCCCCCTTTCCAAGATATCAAGTAATCCATTATAAGATGTAAATATACAATCATATCAAACATGGGGGAAAAAAACAACAACAACAAAAAAGTTTAAATATCATACTTCAATCTGCATTCAGATGCCATAGTTCTGTGTTTGGATGGATAGCATTTTCCATTATGAGTCTTTTGGAATTGTCTTAAATCATTGTTTAGCTGAGATCATCTAAATGTCGTAATTTGTCATCACACTGTATTGTTACTGTATGCAGTGTTCTCCTGGTTCTGCTCACTTCACCTAGCATCAGTTCATGTAAATCTTTTTAGGTTTTTCTGAAATACATCTGCTCATTATCGCTTATAGTACAATAATGTTCCATTACGTTTACTTACCACAGTTCATTCAGCCATTCCCCAGTTGATAGGCATTCTATCAATTTCCAATTCTTTGCCACCATAAAAGGAGTTGCTATAAATATAGATGTATATCCTTTTCTCTTTATGATGTCTTTGAGACACAAACCTCATAGTGATAGTACAAGATTAAAGACTATGTATGTTTTTTGATTGCCCTTTTGGCATAGTTCCAAATTGTTTTCCAAAATGGTTGGATCGGTTCAGTTCCACCATTAGTATCCCAACTTTTCCAAATTTTCTCCATTATCTATCATTTTCCTTTTCTTTCATATTAGTCAATTTGATAAGAGTGAGGTGGGTATCTGGTTTATATTGTTGAAGGAAATCTAGTTCAAGTGTGGTATGGACCAGATAGTTTGTGATCTTTTCCAGTTTTTTTAATTCTTTGATGTGAATATTGAATTGCCTAGAACCTTGACCTTTAGAAATCACTGCAATAATGACAGAATAGTAATATAATAGCCCAGATAGTCTCAGCAAATTCATTCTTCTTCATAATATCATAGGGGTTCACTCTTGGTTTTGATCCCCTAAGCAATTTCTCCATTGCTCATAGTAAAGAAATCTTTCCATTGACATTTCCTTAAACCACTTGGAATACTTTTCCTAATCATGTGCTTTCAAAGAATTAGGACTAAGGTATATGTAGTTATTTCTGGATTTTATACATACAATGTGGTAGAAATCTGGTGGTTAGAAAGCTGTTAGCTTCCCACAGTACTCTTTGATTTTGTTTGGCTTCTCATAGATAAGCCTACAGTATTGATCTCAGATTACAGATAGTTCAGTGGCAGCAAATCTGCCATCCAGAGATCAAAATATCTAGATCTTGACATAGAAACTGTTTTCAGACAGTAAAAAGTAGTTTTGCCTTATGATCATTCTATTCATATTCAAATTTTATTAATTTCATTCTAATTAATTAAAGAATTGCTCCAGTGCTCCATTTTGTAACATAATCTTGAGTATTTGCTTCTCAACCTATATCCTCAAGATTAAAGGGAAATAAGAGTCTACTGGCATTTCTAGAGGAGCACATCTATGACTTTTCATCGTTTCTTTAAAACATTTACCAATGTGATATTACCAATGTAATGGCTCAGATATGAGGGAAAATTGATCTTAATAATAACTAGAATTTATATAGCATGTTAGGGTATTGCAAAGCACTTTACAGATATCTCATTTTATTCTTACAACAACCAAAGGAGAAAAATGCTGTTGTTATCCCCATTTTTACAGATAAGGAAACTGAAACAGACATTAGTTAAATTACTTGTGCAAAATCATACAGCTAGTAAGTATCTTAGGCCTAATTTGAACTCAGATCTTCCTAATTGAAGGGTCTATGTTTTAACTACTGCACTACCAGCTATCCATCTTAAGAATAGTACCAGTGCTACGCAGGGTATTCTAGGTTCCTGTAATTTCTATCTTGGATTTTTATCTTTTGGTACCAGTCTTATTGTTATTGTTAGAGGCCTTAAGCATGTAAACCTATTTTTGGTTTTCTGGACCTTAAAAATCCTGTCTAAAGACAGAATAAATTAAATGAATAAATGAATGAAAAGCATTTCTAAAGTGCTTCCTTTGTATAAAAAATTGTTGAGACATGAGAATTAAAAGAGGGAGCAATCTCCCCAGACTTAGCTCAAACACATTCTTAGCTACACTTGTTTTTTGCAGGATATTATTAATCTTAAATTTAAGAAAACAAAGTGGCATAGTGGAAGGAATGCTAAACTTGGAATCTTAAAGATCTGCATCCAAATTACTATTTACTACCTATGTCACCATCAACAAATTACTTACTCTCTCTGAGCTTCAGACTTTATAAATAAATAAAAGGTTCTTAACCTGGGATCTGTAAACTTTTTTTAAAAAAGCTATTCAGGTGGCAAAATAGTTAGCATACTGGATCTGGAATCAGGAAGACCTGATTTCAAATCTGGCCTCATTTTGATTAGCTGTATGACTCCAGGCAAGTCAGAGACCCTCTGTTTGCCTCAGTTTCCTCATCTATAAAGTGAGTACATACCTATTTCCCAAGGTTTTTGTGAAGATCAAATCAGATAATCATTATAAAGTGCTTAGCACAGTGCCCAGCACAAACTACATAAATGTTAGCTCTCATCATTATCAGAATCACTTTGATAACTATATTTCTACATAATCAGTTACCTTTAAAATTTCTTTTCTTTCTTTTTTTTTTTTTTTTAACTGAGGCAATTGGGGTTAAGTGACTTGCCCAGGGTCACACAGCTAGGAAGTATTAAGTGTCTGAATCCGATGTGAACTCAGGTCCTTCTGACTTCAGGGCTAGTGCTCTATCCACTGCACCACCTAGCTGCCCCCAAATTTAATATATTTTATGTATTTAAAAACAGTCTGAAGAATCCAGAGGTTTCTCTAAACTGCCAAATGAGAAGCAAAAAAAGTCAGGAACTTTTGCACTAGATAATTCCTCTAGACCTTTTCAGCCTTAAATATCCCTTGTTCCTAAAAAAAAATGTGATGGTCTTTGGGATCATCATATCTGAAATGAATGAAATAACATTTATTAATGACATTCTATGTGATTAAAAACAGAAACAAAAAACAAATCAGCTAGTCTCTGCTCTCAAAGTGCTCACATTCTAATTGGAGCTAATACATCTGGAAAGGTGAGAATGTCTAATGATCCTTAGGATGCAGGACAGAGCATATGACCAGACTCAGATTCCTTAGGGCATAGCAGTGAGGCAAGTGCCAGGACTCATCAATTCCAAGGGCATGGCAACAGGACAGATCCTAAAGTTTGAAGGTGGGTCACCTTTCCAGAAGGAATGTAATTGATATAGATCTGCTTGTGGATTCCCTGTGAACAACTGTGTCTGATCAGGAAATATTTAAATTGATTTCTTGTCTCTGCCTTCCCAATTTGTATTGTGACTAATGGAATTCTGGAATACTCTTATATGTCTCTAAGGTTTTTCTTTTGTAGAAGTTTTTTCACAAGTTTCCTGTGATAGCCTCATTTCCCTGTAATTTTACCTGTAAGATCTGACTTTACAGATCTTAATCTGCCAATGTGGTTTAAAGGCTAGTCATTGAAGAAAGCACTAACCTTCAAAAATGAGTTGTTGATTCTTCTAGGAAGTGATAAAGATTAAAAATATAAGTGATACAAATACATTTATAATTTGATACAAATACATTTATAATTGCCACATGATGTTAAATGTTTTGGAGCTGACATCCAATAAGATAACCATGTTAACCTGTAGAAGTTCCCTGATAGTGCTATCATTTAGAATTCTTATGTGTTTATTACACTGAGGGTCTGTGCAGAGTGCCCTGTTTCTAAATATTTTTTTTTTAATCTTTTTTATTTTAATTGGACAAAAGAATTTCATGAGAATAGAGACTGAACTTTTGATTTCAATGGAATTAAAAGCTTCCAGAGGGGACCTTCTACCAGTACAGATCTGTTTCAAGTCTCAAAGACTTTATTAGCACTGAGAGATTAAATAACTTGCCTAGGGTCACGTAGCCAGTACATATCAGAGGCAACATTGAACCCAAGCCTTCTTAACTGTGACCTGTTCTCTTGTCAACTACACCACACTAACTTTCAGTAGATAGTAGTCTACTGTTAGAAACATAGTCTAAAACAGGCCTTCTTAAACTTATGCTGCTCATAACTTATTTTCTCTTGACACACATAACCCTGGGTATGTAAGCATATTAAATAGATTTATAAATCAAATACTTACTGATAATAAATCATAATTTCACAACCTCCACATTCAGTTAGGAAACCCTGCATGGGGTCTTAAACCATAATTTAAGAAACTGGGATCTAGAAGGCTCTAATCAATAAACAAGTAGGGGGTCATAGAATCATAGATCTAGAGCTGAAAGGAACCTAGAATGCAAAAGAAATTAGATATCATTTCTGCCCTCAAGGAACATAATGATTAGTTGAAGAGATAACTCTCTGAATGTGTGACTCTGAAAAAAGTATTATTTCTTGAATTATAAAAAATTCCATCATCAAATGATATTACTTATTAAGTAGACTTATTTCTTTTTCACAATTACTCCTTCTATTCAAGTACTCATAACTGAGATTTCACTGGAATCCAAGCCTGGTCCTTTCTGACTCATTCTTCTCATAGGTGCTAAAATAATATTCTTCAAATGCATCAAAAATGATCAAGAAGCTTCACCTCACTATTACCCCTCATATTTAAATACAACTATTTAAATGAAACTATTAGAGAAAACTTAATTGTTATATAGTATAAAAATAAATGCCCCAAATTATATATCCCAGGCAGGTGAATGATTAAAAAAAAGTTCTTACATACATACTATAGTATTAATAAGAAAGTTTTTTATTTTGTTTTTGCTTTTTGTAGTAACAATGGACTATAAATAATCCTTTATATATTGTTCATATAATATAATCTTTAATTTAATGCCCATTCACTGATGAATGAATGGCTGGAGAAGGTGTGATATGTGACTATAATGGAATAATGCTGCTCTGTGACAAACAGAAAAGTATTAGAAGACTTATAAGACTGATGCAAAATGTTTTAAGCAGAGCTAAGAAAATAATATATACAACAATTATAATATTATAATTGGAAAGAACAACCACAAAAACATAATGAAACTGAATGTTGTGAAGTTATAGTGACCAAGAATAGCCTCTAAGAAGAGAGAAGACATCTTTCACAGAAATAAGAGATTATGAATGTGAAACAGTGTATTGTCAATCTTTTTGTATTGGTTAGTTTTGCTGAATATTAACCTTTTATTATAAGGAGAGATATGGAGAAATGTAAGTGATATATTAACTAGATATCAATAAAATTTAAAAAAAAAATAATCCCAAAGGAAGTTACATATCAGTGTTGACTTGGAGTAGTCAAAACTACTTTAGTCTGAAAAGATGGTACCAGGAAGCAGAAAATTGTAGAGATAGGTGACATTCATCATTGTTCTTCCCTTCTTCTCTATTCCCTCAGGATTAGGATTAAGGGTATATTTTCCACAACTGAACTATTAGGCTTTCAGAATTGATATTATTTTCAGATATGGCATGAGAACTATAGCTGTCACTTACTGAAAATGAAAATAATTATTTGTTTATTTTCCAGTGGACAGATCAAGCTGGCAGATTTTGGACTTGCTCGACTCTATAGCTCTGAAGAGAGGTGAGATGCCAATCAAGTGAAATTATACTGTACTTTGAATTAGTCCTCATCTTGTGATGCTTTATCTATAAGCATCAGGAATTGTCAGAGTTCTTCTATTAATTGTATGTGTTACAGTTGTTAAGCATATTTAAATACTATAAGATGACACAAGTTAATCATCACCTTTCTTTGTTTAAACAACTTAACCAGAGATTGAGTTGGAATGGAAATATTTACTTTCCTGGCTATCTTTTGTCTTTTTTCCTATTCATGTTATTTTATTTTCAATCCATTGTTAATGTTTTAAAAGAGTTACTGTAATAATTCCAAATGTAGTAGAATAACAAGCAGTTATTACTATTTTCATTTATTTGTCTAAGTGATTTAAATTTATTGCTGGTACAAAAATATATATCATGGTTGCTTTTTGTGTTTCAGTCGTCCTTACACAAATAAAGTTATTACATTATGGTATCGACCACCAGAACTGCTGCTAGGAGAGGAGCGCTACACACCAGCCATTGATGTTTGGAGTTGTGGGTAAGGACTAATTCTGAACTTAAAGGAGTCAAATAATTTTTAATTATTTTCTCTTATCACCCCAAAATTTAAGGTATCCATCTTGTTCTGATCATAGCTCAGTTACTGTTTGTGTAGATCTTTCTTTATTCCTTGTTTGTTAGCTTCCTTCATCTCTAGCTTTCAGGATAAAAAGAAATGAATATAAAATTATTGGCAAAATCCCAGAAAATTCTGCTGATTGTTGAGTGATTTTTCCAAGCCTTAAACACAAACAGATCATTTTATTCCTGTCCTGTTTTTTAAGACTTAGTAAATAATGTAGGATTTTAGTGCATATTCTCTTATGGCCCACCATATTATTCCTGCTCCCATACATAATTTCCAGTATAGTGTAACATCTTGCCCTATTTCACCTCAGTGAAAATGTCACTCTGTTAAAAAGATGCATTGTAGGATTTGTTCTCAGATTCAAGAATGATGAAAGAAAAGCATAGCAACTGTTGGAGCCTACCAAAGTCAAATGTAGCTTTAGTTAAATTTTAGTGATTCAAGCTGGGTGTGTTTATGTTCTGGACTATTTGCTTTAATAGTATTAGCATTTAAATTGTCACAACTAGGCTTTAAAGTTAACGCCCCATTAAGATGCACAGAGGAAGTTCATAGCTCTTTTGCTACTGTTATTTCAGTCTGTGCAAGCTGCATCTTCAGTGCTATGGCAGGGTGTTCATTACATAATGAAGATGTCTCTCCTACTAAAGGAATGGAAACTAGATTTTAAAAGAATATAACATAAATACTTAGACAGCTGAGTAAACTAGGATCTCTGAATCAATTAATTTAAATTTTATTTGGCTTTCATCAATTACAATATGTTTTTCCATACCAAAAACTTCTTGTTGATCCATAGTACCCATAAATGAAGAAGATATCATTGGAGGGTTTCCCTTCAGAGATTTGTAAACTATCTCTGATAGTTGCTCAGTTTGCAATTCACAAGAAAACTTAGAATGGCTGGCATAACAAAATCCACCTGAAGTCTGAAAATCCAGATGTGTTCTTTCTCTTATGTCACCACCCATTAGAACACTAAAATTTACAACTTAGTTGACCATTTGATAGTCAGTGAAGGATTTAGAATTAAATCCACCTTTGGAGTCCTTTAGCAGGATTGTTTTTTGGTGGCTATTGGGTGTTAAGAATTTGTTCATCATTTGAAATCAGCAGGCACACTTGAGAAATCTTAAGTTCTGTGTTAAATAGGGAAAATACTTTTTGTTTATGCCATCAAATTTTTTCTTGAATTTAGTAGGACCAAAGAAGTACAGAATTTAAAGATAAAATCTTTTTAGGTTTTGGTTTTACTCAGGACTTTAATATAATTTTGCCAAAGCACAGACTAGAAGAGAAACTTTTTGTCAGTGCAGGAAAGTGTAATTATAGGCATGCTTCATTTGAAAGCTCTTTTTATTTAAAACAATATCAGCTAAGAAAAGAAAAGTTGCCGTATAATATACTTATATACAGATCCATTGAATGAAAAGAACTCTATCAGCCTTTCATTTTTTAAATTTATTTTTTAATTAAAGCTTTTTATTTTCAAAATATGTACATAGATAATTTTCAACATTCACCCTTTCAAAATTTTTTTCCTTCCACCCTTTTCCCTAGACAGCAAATATTCCAATATATGTTAAACATAGGCAATTCTTCTATACATATTTCCACAAATATCATGCTGCCCAAGAAAAATCAGATCAAAAAAGGAAAAAATGAGAAAGAAAACAATGCAAACAAACAACAACAAAAAAAGTGAAAATACTATGTTCTAACAGCCTTTTATTTTTAAATGTTTTATTGGAGCTTTTTGAGGCCCCACAGTTATTCCCAACATGCCCCACTCACCAATAGAAACATCTTTTACAGCACAGAAAAACAGTTAATACAAACCAAATAATATAGTGATAACCTATGAAAATATTTCATTCGAGTAATCTATTCTGTCATCATTTAACAATCCAATTTTTAGTGTCTGGTCATTTTCTTTATTGACACAAAAGTGTATAGGGGAGATTATTTTCTTTATGATCATCTTTTCTTGGGTTGTTTTAAATTGTCTGTCTTCTTGGTTCCTTACTTCTGGTCCTAGCCATTTTTGTCCAGAGAAGTCTTACTTCCTCAATATCCATTTGAGCTTGAACACCTTGTAATTTGGTTTCCATCTATATTACTTTATTTAAGCTGCTTAACAATTCATCTATGATTGACTCCCTAACCCACAAATTCAGAGGCCTTTTCTTAATGTCTCTGTAACATTTGAACCATTGACTAGACCTACTTGATGCTGTGGCCTCCTTTGACTTCTCTTATACATGCTTCTTTGTGATTCCCGGTCCATTTTGTCTATTGGTTCTTTCTCTAGATCTTCTTCATTCCCCAAATGTAATTGTGCTCCAAGACTATACTTACCCCTATTTTCTCCATATACTTTTCATTGATTTCATTAACTTCCTCAGTTGCAATGATCATTTCTATGTAGGCTACTCCCAAATCTGCATCCTTAACCTTTTAACTTCTTTTCTGAGTGCTAGCTTCTTATTTCTAGCTGCATACTGTACATTATGTGAATGTTCTACTAGTATTTCCAACTTAATGATTCATCTCAGTATCTTAAACTGATTCATCTGCTACCACTCCTCTGCTACTATTCTTACTCCTTTGAATTGCTCACAAACTGCTCTTCACTCCAACTTCCCTGTTTCCATGTGGCACAGTAGATAGAGCACCAGCCCTGAAGTCAGGAGGACCTGAGTTCAAATCTGGTCTCAGACACTTAACATTTCAAATCTGGTCTCAGACACTTAACATTTCCAACTGTGTGACCCTGGACAAGTCACTTAACCCCAATTGCCTCAGCAAAAAAAAAAAAAATAATATATATATATATATATATATATATATATATATATATATATATCTTTACTCTGGCCACTTTTTACTTCTTTTGCAGTCGATACCTCCATTTCCATTCCTCCTCTTAGTATTCTTGTTTAAGCAATAGATTGTGTTTTTTTTGTTTTGTTTTAAGTACCTACTATGTGCCAGGAACTGGGGGTATAAATATAAAGGATGGAATAGTCCCTATTCAGGTTTTATGTTAAATCTTCCTTATGTGAACTATTAGTTTTTAATTGGTTTCCCTGTCATCATTCATCGCCTTTCTAATTCAACCTGTACTTTTCAACTGGGTTAATCTTTTTAATCAATCATAAAACTTTTAGTGGGGCTCTACTGAATAAAGTTCAAAACTCAGCCTAATAGTTCTTACTCACTTTTAACACATTCTGTTTTGATAATTTTTATTCCTTCTACTAAATTGTAGAATTGTACTGCTGGAGAGTAGGAGTTATGTCTTATTCATTTACCTGAAAATATCCCATATTTAGCAAAGTGCCTTGCCACATAGTAGGTATTTAGAGTGTTTGATTGAATAAAAAAATGCTGATTCATTTAAGCTGTGTGGAGCATTGGGAGACATAGGGCTAAACTGGATTTGATGCTTTGGTTAATCTGTATATAGTTTTGTGTTTGTTTTTTTTTTTTCTGAGGCAATTGGGATTAAGTGACTTGCCCAGGGTCACACAGCTAGGAAAAGTGTTTGAGGCCAGATTTGAATTCAGGTCCTCCTGACTTCAGGGCTAGTGCTCTATCTACTACGAAACCTAGCTGCCCCTAATCTGTATATAGTCTTGATCGTGATCCTAGCTGCCAGAAATTTGTTGGTCCTTTAGGAAACCCCTTTAGGCTGTCCCTTGGTACCATGAAGCAGAGTTTATTGAGACACCATTAAATTAGTTTCAGCATTTATTTTCCTGACCTCTTACTTTTAATGTTCCTAGTTGCATCCTTGGGGAACTGTTTACAAAGAAGCCTATTTTTCAAGCCAATCTGGAACTGGCTCAGCTTGAACTAATCAGGTAAAACAGTGGTGGGAGGGAAGGAAGAAAGGTGTATGTGTACAAATGCATTCCTTGGTGTGAGAGTTAATCTGTTCTTCTAAAATCTGTGTCACATTGTTTTAACCACATTGTTAATGATTAACTCTTGCTATATGTCAAGAATCTTTAGGACATTCTCCATAAAGTTTGTTTCTGATCTCCTTAATTAGTTTTGTAAAGTACACTGTTGTAAATAGTATAAGGAAATTTGACTTACTAAGCTGACTTTGGGGATAGAAGTGAGATTCTTGAAGGGCTAAATTCAAGTTCAAGATAACATTGCTACAATGAAGGAGCTAAGTTTTGATCTCCAACTAAAAGCTTATTATCATGTTTCATCTGTTATAGATGTAAAAAGATAGTTAACTCTGCTTATTTGTGAGTCAAAATTCTGGTTATCCAAAGCAGCTTTTTCCCCCTGCTTCAAGTTGATTTCTTGACATCTAATACATTTTAGATTCTACGTCTTCTGATGGCCATAGGTTGTAGTTTGTTGTTTTCAGTTGTTTTAGTCATGTCTAACTCTTTGTGACCTCATTTAGGGTTTACTTAGCAAAGATACTGAGTAGTTTGCCATCTCCTCAGTTCATTTTACAGATGAGGAAACATTGATTGTAGTTTATGAAATGTAAATTAATGTTAATATCTAAGCAAAATAGAAGGAAAACTAAATCTGCTGAGTGCAAAAGAGAGGAACATTCAGAGGAACAAGTTCTCTATTTCCTATTGTTAATGGGATAATTGAAATCTGCCATGGAAATTAAGACACCCACAAATAGAATGGACATTGTTATTACCATACTGTGAAAATTAAAGCATATGTTCTTTTCATTTCTATTAACCATCAGTAATCTACAAAAGTGAAAAGACTATTTATTGCCAATCTCAGTCATGATATTTATGCTGGTATTCTTCTCTCCCCTATCCTCCAATATTCCAGAGAAGGGAGAGGGAAGGATATCTCTTGGAAAATGAAGGAGTTCTCAAGATCTTATCTTTCCAATTTACCCTTGAACTTAATCTTATCAAGAAGCCCAGACCCTCAGGAGGTAGTAGTTATGTGTCTGGATTTTTCAGAAAACATATGGCTGGCTAACTCCTTTGCATGTTTTCTGTTTTGCTTCTAGTCGACTCTGTGGCAGCCCCTGTCCAGCTGTGTGGCCTGATGTTATTAAGCTACCCTACTTCAACACAATGAAACCGAAAAAGCAATACCGTAGGCGACTGCGTGAGGAATTCTCTTTGTGAGTTTTACAGAAGTGGGCAATTTATACTTGATAATGGTAGTATAATCTCAACTACTCTTAGTATATAGTATAATATATAATATAATGTAGCATAATATAATATTTTGTTGTCTTCAATATAGCTATCTACCCCCTCAATGGTTTCATGCTATCCACTGTTATAAAGTATTTATTTTTGAGACATACAGCTTTTTTGTAACTTCAAGGGATTCAGTTACTGATGTGTATTTTCACAGATGTTTAATGGACATATTACTATACTAGCATTACTGTCATTATTCATACTGTTATATTCTGCAGCACAAAATTGGTAACTTTTTTGTTAATGAAATTAATGTTATTTTAAAGTTCTCCCTAAATTCAACTTAGTTCTTGATACATTTGTATATATTTCTGGGTTTTAAAATTCTTTACTCAGTCATGTCTCTGTATGAGTTACTAAACTATTCTTAACTATTTCCCACGAAGTATGTTAGTATTACTGTTTTTTCCTCACTGTATATGGAACTAATCATTTCAAGACCTTTTAATAGGAAGCTTTAGCTTTGAAAACTTGTCTGTTTAGACTGATTTTTTCTTTTTGGTTTCCTTTTACAGTATTCCTTTGGCTGCTCTAGACTTGCTCGACCACATGCTGACACTGGATCCTAACAAGCGCTGTACTGCTGAGCAGGCCTTGCAGAGTGACTTTCTTAGAGATGTTGAGCTCAGCAAAATGGCTCCTCCAGAGTAAGTGCCCCTGCTCCTTTTTCCCTAGACCTTTGATGATGTGGGACTGAGAATTATTTTTGTAAAGTTCTGAACATGTGAATAGTATTCTGAGGGAAATCAAGTAGCTTATAATATCTCTAAAAGAAAGATAACTGAATTCAAAAGTTAGAGAGACATGAGGGTAAATAGATTTGTTTTAGCTCAGTTTGACTTGTTTCCTTTTCCTGTTAAGTCTCTGGCATATTTTACAGCTTCTTTCTCTTCTGAGTGTTCACTTTCATTTTTTTCTTCCTTTTCATCCTTTTCTCCCCAACCCAAAAGAAAGTGAAGTTCTCTAGAGTGAAGGGCTTAGAGCCAGGAAGTTCCTGCTTCGCCTCTGGAGCTCACTAGTTTGTGACTGTGAACATGACTTTCTAGGGCTTTGTCTACTAAGTTATAGAAGGGTGACAATCTCTATTGAGGTGCTACTGAAGAAATACTGGATCCTCGATGTAATGATGTGACTCCCCACCTTAATTTATAATGTCTCTCTCCCTTCTCTAGTATCTTCTGAGAACCTCGACATGATTGGCTCTGAAGTCAGAGGACCTGGGTTCAAATCCCATCTCTTAACACTACCTGTGTGACCTTGGGCAAGTCACGTAACCTCCCTAGGCCTCAGTTCCCTGATCTGTAAAATGAATGAATTAGACTAGATGGTCTCTGCTATCTCTTCCAAGTCTAAATATACTTTGAAGCGTAGAGAAAATCCAGAAGCTCTTGTACTCCAAGGAATGGTGATGGATTCTGTTTCTTGGCCTGTAGAGCTGATAGACAGAAAATCGTCTGGTGTTTGAAACTTGTCAAAAAAAAAATTTTAGGAGAAAGTAATGTGTAAAATATATGTGAAGTCAGTAATTAATATGTTAGGTTCTTTTTACAAAGAGGTTTTCCAAATTCTTTTCTTATACTTTAATATTGCTTGAGATACATGAATTATATAAAGATTTACTCGTTTCTTTGTTTTACAAAGGTTGTTTTTTTTGTTGTTGTTGTTTTGTTTTTTGGTTTTGTTTTGTTTTTGGTATTGTGTCATGAGATTTGACATAGAAGCTATTTGTATTGCTGTATAAAAAAGTGATTGAAAATACAAAAAAAAAAAGTCTCATGGATAAAGAAATTAATGGTGTTTTCTTGGGAAGATTGAACATGAGTAAAAACAAAAGGACTTTTTCTTTTCTATTTCTTAATTTTTTTTTTCCCCCTTTCAAACCAACATTAAGGAGCGATTCCAAAATAATACTGGTTTTTTGATATGTTTTGCAAATAGTAAATAGGTTGGTCTTCTCTGATTATATCAAAATTGAGCAGACATTTTTTTATGGTGGTAAAAGTCCTTAGCCAAGTAAGGAGAGTAGTGTTTTAAAACTATGAATAGAATCTGAGTTAAAATATAAAATTTTGTCTTTAATATTATGAACACTTTCACTCTGGTTTTAGGAAGTTCTCCCTTTCTTTTGTGTTCTCAACTAAGGTTTATCATGAGACCTAACCATTTTAATGGCGATTTAATAGCAATTTTAATGGGGGTCAGCATGAATAGTACAAAAGAGCACTGGATTTAGAGTGAATAACTATGTTTGAATCATGACTCTGCCATTTAATATCTTTGCAACTTGAAGCAAATTATTTAATTTCTCTAGATCTCAGTTTATATTTAAAATAAAAAGATTTGGAATAGGTGATCTTGTAAGATCTCTACCTCTAAATCTTTTATTACTAGTTTGTCTATCCAGACTGTTGCCTATATTTTTTCATTCATCTTCTTGGTCAATATTTGTATGTTTTCCTTCTTGTTTTATACTTTCTTTCCCCATTGTATTTCTCCCCCTATCAAACTCCCATACACATTTCCCCTTGCCTTTTTCCAGCCTTCCCCACTGGCAGGATTGCCATGAACTATGGAGCAAGAAACGTCGGCGGCAGAGACAGAGTGGCATTGTGGTGGAGGAACCACCTCTGTCCAAAACCTCTCGAAAAGAAACTACCTCAGGAGCAAATGTGGAGCCTGTGAAGAACAATAGCCCAGCACCACCCCAGCCTGCTCCTGTCAAGGTGGAACCTGGGGCTGGGGATGCAATAGGTCAGTGTAGAGGATTTCGTGTTTGTTACAAGCACCATTCTGGTGAGAGCTACTATTAAAAGATCACACAAAAATCATTGTACTTGACTTTTAAACCTCTTCCATTAAAACATTAGTAAAAATGTGGCATCTTTCTTAGTGAGAGAGGAGAAAATGATACACAGCTTTATGTATTTAGGCTAGGGAGAACCAAAACATCATCTTTATTAAGTTTAAAGAAACCGAGCTAACTGTATTTTATTGGCTAAATGCTTGATAATTTATTTTTCACAAGTCGGACTAGGTAAACCAAATGTGACCTACTACTTAGCACCAACTTTAACGTAATACACTGTGAAACATTGATGTCAAGTGAATAGTTCTTTTGAAGATTTATCACGGTTTTTTTGGTTTTTGGGTTTTTTTGCTATATGTTTCAGAAATATTTTCTGAGTTGAGTATATCCAAATATGTATGATGAGTTGTTATAACAAGGTTTTGTTATAATAGCAGCTTTTCCTAGATAATATATATTAATTTCCCACCCTTCCTAACCAATCTTGTCTCTGTCTGGATTCATACAGTTTACAAAGTAAATGCACATTTTTAACTACTCATCTGGGCATAAAATAGTAACTCACAGTAAGTGAATTTTTAAAAATTGATTTAGTGTGTCTAGGTGCTTTCAAGTACATCAGATAACAGTTATCATGAGAAATGAGGATATAGAGTGAGACGTTCAATTCAAAGTATCTGCTGGAATGGAAGAGACTTGATTTTGCCATTTCAGGAGGGTTAACCCCTCTTTTCTGCCTCCTCCTTCTGTGATGGCTCCACTGTCTCTCCACAGGCCTTGGTGACATCACACAGCAGCTGAATCAAAGTGAACTGGCAGTGTTACTGAACCTGCTACAGAGCCAGACTGACCTGAGCATCCCTCAGATGGCACAGCTGCTCAATGTCCATTCCAATCCAGAGATGCAACAGCAGCTAGAGGCCCTGAACCAATCCATCAATGCCCTCACTGAAGCCACTTCCCAGCATCAGGATTCCGAGCGTGTGGCCTTGGAGGAGACTGTGAAGGAGCCCCCCCCTGCCATGGTAGCCCAACCCTCAGCAGAGCAGACAACCCCTGAAGCATCTGGCACACCAGGTGACGTGCAGAATGTGCTGGCAGTCCTCCTGAGTCAGCTGATGAAAACCCAGGAACCAACAGGCAGCCTGGAGGAAAGCAATGGAGAAAAGAGCAGTGGGCCACAGGGGCCTCGAAGAACTCCCACAATACCACAGGAGGAGGCAGCAGGTAAACAGACCAGTCATGAATCTCATTGAGCTCAGGTGCTGTTGCCCTCTTAAAAAAAAAAAAAAAAAAAATCTCTTTACCATTTTCTTTTTCACACCAATGGCTTTGGGTTTGTTTTTTCTGTAACTTTATCTGCAGAGGAATCTAGCACCAATGGCATTCTGCTTCCCCATCCACTTTCATCCTAAACTTTCAAAGCCTATCGAAAAATACTCTGTACATACTTTTTTCAAATCCCCAGGAAGTAGGTAAGTAGGATCCTTAAGGTGTATATAAGCAAAGAAATGGCAACTGTGGCTGATGATTCATCTTGTACCATCATATGTGTAGTTGCCAAGCTAGACCTAGCACATGAAAATTCTGACTTCCAAATCTCTGGGCCATTATATTTTATTTCTATGCCTGTAATGTATTGAACTTTAAAGTTGCTGGATACCACAGTGTGTACATGTAAGATAAAAAGAACAAGGAAAATCAGAACCATTTTGGAATGTTTCCTAATTAGACAATTCATACCATGTGTTTTCTTTATCAAAAATAGTAGCATATAAACTTCATTGTTTTAAGCTCCTTCCTTTGTAATGGATAATGCAAAGGGCCCCTAGAAGGAAGTAAGTCTTGTTTCAAGATTAAAGAAAAGAAACTTGCCACTCTTTCACTCACTCATATAACCTCCGAATGTGATTTTGGGTGATGGAAGAGTGTTTGAATTTGGTTTGTAAAAATTGCACACATATCTGATGTTTTCAACTCCCCACCAGTTGTAGTTATCCATTTAGACCCAAAATTTGAAGAACAACAAAGATTCAATTCACTAATTTTTCTGTTTAAGGCTCCTGATTTCAAATTTCATGTGGTATGATTTGGGATATGGGTATCTGATCTCCACATGCATCTACATACACTACAGAAAAGCACCAACATGAGCCAGTTAGAAATGTTTAGACTTAGAGAGCTTGGAGTTTAAGGCCATCCCCCTCATTTTATTGTGGAGAAAGCATACCCAGAGTGACTTGGCCAGGGTCATACAGCTAGTTAGTAACAGAGCCTAAACAAGAATCAGTAATTCAAGTGTTGCTTTAATCAAAAGAAAAAATTAAAATTAAGAGGTTTCCACTCCATGGGATAGTAAAGAAAACTAATATTCTGCCATTCTGTTACACACATAGTCTCAATTCTACTTAAAATTGTTAAGAGGAGAAGTATGTTCTATTTTAAATAGAATACAATGAAGGAATCCTACCTGATAATTAAGCCAACAAACAGTTCACTAAATATTGAAATTGTGAGTTAAAATTAAATCCTGGCTTAGAGCCATGACTTGATGGATTTTCTTTGAGAGGTGATTATAAATGTCACCTCTTTAATTACCATACCTGCCACTGGATTATCTAGTTGATATCTTAACCATGTCTCTCTTCTTGTCTCCCTCCTGCTGCCTTTCATTTGAATTATTTTGCTGTTTGTTAGCATTTCCAGCAGAGGGCAAGCTGGGGATGTCAGAAATGGTGAAAGGCTGTCAACTTAGCTACAATTTAGCTGCTTTAGAATTGCTAAGTAAACTTTCTAAGTCATCTGTGTATTTTCTTAGCACAGATCACTGAGAATTGACTTTGCTATCAACCCTCAAATTCTTTAGCTGTTTAATAGTATACTGTGTAAAAATGTTATCTTTATTTTTTATTCTTTCAAGCAACCTTATTAACATTATTGATTATTTTCATGCCAGCTACAATGCTACTTCATACATATAAAAAACAGAAAAAAGTGTTTGATCTCAAGAAAGATTATTATTATCATTATAAGATAACTGGGTTATTTACATGAAAGATAAAATTTAATTGTGAAAAGAGGTACAATTGAGAGAATATAAATGTTTACCTTCCATTACAGTTCTGAATTTTCAAAGTAGTTTGCCCCCTGAATTAAAATATATGATTTTTAACATATGTAGTCCAAAAAATATTTATAACTAGGACTGTGGACTTTCATATATAGAAAAGGGGCTGGTGGCAAAGCCTCTGAAATTTATGTATGTAAGTGCTTGTGTTATTAGCCCTCAGTTATATAGGTGTAGACTTTTTATCTAAGTGTATACTTTTTAATTTGTGGCTTTTCCATGGCTAGATGTGGTTTTGGGGTTTGGGGTTTTATTATAAAATTTTAAAAATCTCTACCACTTAGTAATCAGTCAACCAGTCAGTCATCGAATATTTATAAAGTGCCTACTCTGTGCTTGGCATCTAAGCACTATGCTAATTCTATTCCTTCCATTTTCCCAACCCAACCTTATATATGCATAGATAGTATTTTTTAACTTTTTAAAATGCTTTCACATGTGTGCTCAGGGAATTCAGATTTATTTTAATAGTAGCTTTGCCAAATATAAATAAAACCCATGATGTATTCTAAAGTCAAATAAAAACTATTTTTGGTTTATCTGTGCAACTGCTGTCCTCTAGTAGCTCAGATAATCAAGAGTGAGTATATAAGAATCCATACATATACTTTCAGTGGCAACAGACAGGAACATGTGGTTATTTGAAAAAATGCACTATTACAAAGCATTAAACCTTTCTCGTTAGCAGTATGGCCCCCCAGAATTCCAAAAGTTTTAATCTTACCATAGCAGTTTTACTCACAATACTTTTAGTGTTCATCAAGTAAAGATATTTTACATCACACCACATTTGGGTCCAAAGAAATTCATTATCTGATACTAGCTGCTGTAGCCAACCAAACTGAGCTGATATTGGGGGCAGAGGGGAAATATGGGCACTAATCTGAGGAAAACAATGATATTTAGAGCTACAAGCCCACGGTATATTAACTCATCTCTTCTGTAAACATGTAGCATTCATCATCGTTGTGATAAATAAATTTTTTTCAAGAGTCCGGTGGGTGCATGACACTATACATGGCACTATCAGATTGTGCCTACAAAGGAAAAACTGGTGCAGGTAGGGCAACAGAAAGTATTTCTTTGTAACCGGATATTAAAAATGGGCAGTATCCTTTTATCATAAAATGGGATGCTGAATGGGAATGGGACAATAAATCTTTAGAATGTCCCATTCCTTTGAAATGTGAAAATGACTTAAAGTTGGGAATACAGGTATGGATTTCCTGAAGTACAAAAATAAAAGGTTTGCCAATTCAATACATCTATCCTGTGTACTCTTAAGATCTATTTCAGGTTAAAATTGTATCAGACTTTCTGTACAAAAGATTCTTCCTTAGATTTGAAATTCAAATGTGTTTTCCCTTCCTACTTTTCCTATTCTTGCTTTAAAAAAAAAAAAAAAAAATTAACATTTGATCCAACAGCTTAAATTGAGCTTGATCAAGGTTCTACAAGGTAGAAGAATGGTTCCTTGAAAAAAAGCGGTGAGGGGATCTGCTCCCAAAGAAAAACCAGAAAAATGCCTTAAAGTTTAATAATTTTATGCCAATCTGTAGATATAGCATGCGACTATTTTGCTTATCTTTTAAATTATTTTCTATACAAGTTTCATTTTTCTAATTCCAAGAGTTGATTTTTTTTTTCCCCACTTCTGGGTTGCTTGTATAGGTGTGTTGGTGTATATGTGTGTGTGTACGTGTACGTGTGTGTGTGTGTGCGTGTGCGTGTGTGTGTGTATGTGTGTGTGTGTGTATAATCACATGATTTTAAAGATGGTGTTTAAAAGAAGTAACCCTTCCACAGCATGTCCTCCTCACATTCTTCCACCAGAGAAGAGACCCCCTGAACCCCCTGGACCTCCACCGCCGCCACCTCCACCCCCTCTGGTTGAAGGCGATCTTTCCAGCGCCCCCCAAGAGTTGAACCCAGCTATGACAGCCGCTCTACTGCAGCTTTTGTCCCAGCCTGAAACGGAACCTTCTGGCCACCTGCCACATGAGCACCAGGCATTGAGACCTATGGAATATTCTACCAGATCCCATCCAAGCAGGACTTACGGAGGCACTGAGGGGCCTGAAACAGGGTTTAGTACTACTGACACTGATGAGCGCAATTCCGGCCCAGCCTTGTCAGAACCTTTGGTCCAGACCCTGGCGAAGAGCAGGACTTTCTCAGGCTCTGTGAGCCATCTTGGGGAGTCGAGCAGTTACCAGGGCACAGGGTCAGTGCAGTTCCCAGGGGACCAGGACCTCCGATTTGCCAGGGTCCCCTTAGCATTACATTCAGTGGTCGGGCAGCCATTCCTGAAAACCGAGGGAAGCAACAATACAGTGGTCCACACAGAGGCCAAATTGCAAAACTATGGGGAACTTGGGCCAGGGGCCACTGGGGCCAGTGGTTCAGGAGCCAGCCTTAACTGGGGAGCCCAAGCCCAGGCTACTGCTTATGGAAAGCTCTATCGGGGGTCTGGGAGAGTCCCACCAAGAGGGGGAAGAGGGAGAGGAGTTCCTTATTAACCAAGAGACTGGTTTCCTGAAAGACTCCTTCCCTTTCCATCCCTTCTTTCTCTCCTCTGAACCTTTTAATGAAATCGTTTGCCAGATTGAGGTAATCGTCTGCATTTGGCTACTACAAAGCTGTTTGTCTTATTTCTTGCTCAGTTGCTGCTAGCGGGAATTCTACATAGTACTGATGTGGGCATTTTGCTAGCCAGATCCCCTACACTGGGCTGGGGCCAGAACATGAACAACAGTAGCCCTAGCTGGCAGATGCTGATGAAGGGGTTTGGGGAGGGTCATAAAATTGGAAAGTGTTTTAGCAGCTTAGAACCTGTCCTACTTGGGACAGGAAAGGAAAAATAATTAGTTACAGCTCTGAGGCAAAAATCAGAGAGGAGGCTCTTTTGTTTTTGTTCCCTCCACCTTTCTACCTCTTAAGTGATTCTCTCCCCCCCTCCTCCTCAGTCTTCTGTTTTATAATTTTAAAAAATAAAATTCAGAAAATTCAGCCTTCTGCATTGAACAAAAACTGAGAATGCATTGGCTGGTTTAAGAAAATGCACCCTCCCTTCTGCCACCCCAACTTTATGCTTTTAAGTGAATCCCTTTTTCTGTTAAGCTGCTAGACACATCTCTCTTTTTCTGATAAATTCCCCATCCCTTAAGTTTGTTCCATGTATGCCTTCTCTCCCTGCATCTGAAGCAGGTTGCAGAATGTGATTGTCTTGGACAAACATGGGCTTTTTTCTCCCTTCCATTTTTGCCCCATTTTGGAAGGGTCTTTTTTTTTTTTTTTTTTTTTTAAACCTTTCAAGACTTGTGTGGGGAAATTGAATCTTTTAGAAGCTCAAGAGCCCAGAATGATTCTTTAACTTTTTTGAAATAAAGGAAAGGAAATTGAAACCCCAACATTGTTCTCTGTAACTCTTCAATTCCAAAAAAAGGTTTAAAAATTGTTCATATAACCCTACTCAAGTGGGGAAGGTGCTACATACCGGAGTTTTTGGTTTGTAAATGGGGACAGCCCTGGATATTGCTGCTGGACTGGGGTTACAGACAGTGCCTCTGAACTTAGCTAAAGATATAGCAGTTAGTGTACTGTTTACACATATATATTTTTGATGTCAGAAAGTATTTAAAAATCTTTCTGGTTCCCACAGAGCATTGAAATATTGGCAGAAAAAAAAAGGAGGGGGGGACAGACAAAAGGACATGTAAATTTAATGTAGAATGGGTGTTTTTCCTGGAGATGTATCAATACCTGGTACTTTATTATTGTTATTAAGTTTTAAATTAAGGAACTGGGGGGGGAGGAATAATTTTCTATGTACACATACCAGTACCTGTGCCCTGCCAGTCCTTTTTGAAGGTTCCCCCAGAGAAATTTCATGTTTATTTTAGTTTTGATAAAGCAGGTAGTATTGTGATTGCCTGATTAGAACCTTGCCTTATCAACATGAATTCAAAAAGGAAAAAGTTCTGAAGCAGGGGAGGGAGAAGGTTACATATGAAGGTATATACCTGTATGCGCTTCATATTGAAGAACAGTTATGAGTACCAGCATACATAGTATTTCAGAAAGGCACATACATTCACACAAGACTTTATCTGCATAGATTATATTGATTTCTAAGAAGGTAGACCCCTTTTATGAATAAAGTCAAACATTGGTTATTGGTTTTAGCAGTCTGGGGGAGGATGTGCAGAATTCAAAAGAAAGAATATGAAATCTGTTCCATAAGAGAAAAATACACTTTTTTTTTTTTTTTTAAGAAGAAATCTCCAGACATAACATTTATTGTTTTTCCCTTTATTGCAAATGGCAGAGTTCTGGTGTATGTGTGTTTATTTTATTTCATTTTGGTTTTTGGTCTGTTTTTTGCCCATGGTGACACAACACTGATTGGAAAAAGGATCTTCTAAACCATTCTGGCCTGATATAGTTCAGTACCAACATGTCCTACTGAGTTAGCTTAACCTCATCAGCACAGTGTTGGTGACCTGCATTAAAAGTCTTGAGCTTCTTAGTCTTTTGACTTTGGAGTCCTCATATATGGGCCTTTATTTTTGGGACTATTATCTGAATTTGAGTCACTTAGCTTCAATCCGCTCTGCCTTTAATAAAGAACCTGAGCTTGGGATACTTTCATAAGTATCTGAAATGAAGTAGAATTGATTGCCCCATCCAGTCTGAATAAAATTCTCTCTACGTTTTCATTGTAATTTGGTTGTCAACTGTCATCTGTCACAGTTTTTTGGTCTGTATTTTTCCTCACTCCCACCATTGCCATTTAAAAGAAATTATGCCAAATATCTTAAGCAGTGTGCTTATTACCTGTTGTGACCTGTACTCCCTTCTGAGATAAGGAGACAGGTGTGTTAGCATGTGTGTATGTATGTGTGATTTCCTTCCACTCCTCCATCCATTGTCTAAACTTTAAAAAGGAAAACGCGTTGAGGATTTTTGAATTTTTCAAGGGGGAAAAGTCCCTTAAATACCCTGGATTTAGTGGAGGAAAAAATAACTATGAATTGTTCATCTATATTTAAACGTGGTGAAAACAAAAGTTTGACAATTTCATTTTGCTGTTAAAAGAATACAAAACATAGTCTAACCCTATTAAAATGGGGAATGGAGTTGGGTTTGGGTTTTTTTTTTTGTTTTGTTTTGTTTTGTTTTGTTTTTGGTACCATGAAGAGGAGAAACATATTAAACATTATTTTGAGCAGATGAGACATTTTACTCCATTTCTAAATATGGGATGGGAGGTAAAATTGTTTTGACCAGAATATTTTTTGTCATTTTGGGAAAATGTGACCCAATTTTCTTAAGTTGCTCTGTCCATAGAAAGAATGATGTTTTTTTTGTTGTTGTTGTTTTGTTTTTTTGTTTTTTTTTTTAATGAGGGAAATTATATGTGCTTAAAATAGGACAGTTAGCACCAAGTTGAGTAGGTCTCTCATTAGGCTGTTTCCACCTTAAACATCCCCTCTTTTTCTCTCTTTCTCTCTCTTTTTCTCTTTCTTTCTTTCTTTCCTTCTCTTTCTTTCCCTCCCTCTCTCTATATATAATATACATGTGTGTGTATATATATATATAAATATATGTGTGTATACATATATATGTGTGTGTATATATATGTAATATACATATAAAGTTACAATGCTAAAATGGTTAATAGGTTTTGACAAGATATTGCTATAGCAGAAATGTGTCAGTGACCACTTTATTCTTTGAGTTGGTTTTCTGACACGATAAACCCCTTCTTTCTCATTTTTTGTTCCTTTCTTCTCCCTACCCTGCCCCCTGGGTGTACCTTTGTCTATGTACAGATATTTTGTAATATATTAAATTTTTTTCCTTTCAGTTTATAAAAATGGAAAGTGGAGATTGGAAAATTAAATATTTCCTTGTTACTGTACCACTTTTGCTCCATTGCATTTCCTTCTTCTGTAGCCTCTAATCAGGCATGATAATATGTAAAAGTTATTTTCTTATTTGAAATCAGGTATTCTCAATCTAGTGCCCTATAGGCTTAAAACTACAGAATTGGGTGTTTTCCACTTAAGGGGCAAAGCAGAGGCAAATGGTGTTTGAGAATAAGGATATGGGGAAATTTGGAATTGAGATGTAATTTTAAAGAGAAAACTGAAGTTGAAGTCTGTGAAGAACAGTTGAAGCATAACTCATGCAAGGTTATGCAAATAAATGATTATGCAAATTGTAGCACTGACAAACCACATAAGTTGAGCTTCATGTACCCTGGCTCCTCCATGCAGGAGAGGTAAGTGGGCTTGAGCTCAGCTGCAACTAAAGGAAAATAAAGTAGGAAACCCTTTAAAGTGAAGGAATAGCATAAGTTTCAAGCCAAACACTTTCCATTCCTGTGATGGTCTTTATCAAAGAGATTAGATACAAACAGTTGCCTTTTTCTCCTAGTTGGCAAGCCCAGGAAGCAAGTCAAAGACTTTCACTTTGTCAGAGCTATGTTAGTGGCAGATTCTTCTCTTAAATAATCACCCCAGTAAATCTATCCTTTCTCCATGGCTAAGAAGGTTAAGGATTAAGTTCTTCCTAATAAGTTCATCCAACCTATTCAATTAATAAGATTCAAAAGAAAGTAAGAATGATGAGGTTTAGAATTGTAGTTATCAGAAAGTTTGAAGAATTTAGGATTTAGAATTCCTTATTGGTAATGGAAAATTGGTAGATAGACACAGGAAAGGGGAGCAAAAACAGGAGCTCAAGAACAGGAAATTAATGATTCCTGTAGCTTGTACAAGGCTGCTTTTTAACTTGCTTCTTTGCCCATGATCCTAGTGTTCCCCTAATGCAGAAATGTTTGGAGGAGAAGAATGAATCACTTTTCTAGATATTTCTTGGGGACATTTTGCTAATACTATCCTGTCTTATTTTGATGACCAAGTCCCAGGGAAAGCAAGTTCTAGACAACCTAGCAAGCTGGGGCAAGAGTAAGGCACTCCTGTCCACAGTAGTGAACATTGATCCCACTACAGTTGGTAAGAAATTTCTGGTCTTTAATACTAAATATTCAGACCCAATATTTAGCAACCCCAAGTCACTAAACCTCTCAGCCTCAGTTTCCTCATCTGTAAAAAGAGACTACTAGATGACTTCTAAAGTCCTTTTCAGTTCTAAATCAAAGATCCTTGGAGTCTCCAATACTTCTTTTAAGAACACTCCTTTTTTATATATGATGTAACCTTGCAACTCAATTCCACAAGTTCCCCTGCCACTTTGACATTTATTTTCCACAACCTTAGACTTTTCCTATGTTGTAGGGATTTGTCTCTAGTGGAGTCAGAGGAATTTCTCAGCCTAAGATATGGAAAATAAACTGGATACTTTGTTATTTAAAAAAAAAAAAAAATCTAGCACACAGCCTTACCTCTTTTTGGTTCTGCTTCATTTCTTTGTCTAGTCTCATTGTTTTTCTAAAGAGCCTAGGGTAGGTTGGAGAATAAGGAAATGCTTTGGCCTTATCTCCCAGGAGAGGCTGAGTGCCCTCTTTTTTGACTTTTATCAAGTTGATGAGCAGGGCAGTGTTGGGACATGACACATCCGAATTGGGTGCTGGTCCCAGGTGTAGGATTTTCCTTTCTTCTGTTGCTTAGGAATATTCTCCAGAAACAGTGAGTTTACTCCAAAAAAGGGGAGGCACATGACATGGTAAATGGGAAAAAAACAAAGATTTTGCAAATCTTTGGCCTAGGATTGGATCTACTAAAGATCTTCATGAACAAGGCAAGTCTCATGCCTTCTCAACCTGTTTCCCAGGAGGAAATTGGACCAGATGATCTCTGTTCTTTTCAACTAAGTTATGTCTAAAGAGAGACAGGCTTGGTATGTGTGACAGTTATTGACATCACACAATATATAAACTTTGTGCCAGCCTTTTTCTAGCCTATGCCTAGGCTTGCCAGAGGGATGCATTTCCCTGCTGGGTACTCAGGGCTAAAGTAGTTGCTACTGTGACTCTACAGGAATACAGCAATGTCTTAGAAAGGTTGTCCACAGGACAGTATGCAAGTTTTCAGCTATTTGGAGTGGGGTACTTTGTAGGACAGAGTAGAGAAAAATGAGATCATAATATATTAGAAGGACTCTGACTGTGCTGGAAGTTTTATTTTGTGAGGAGATAGAATGGAAGAAAAGATAAATTGGTTTCTTGAGTGTCCTCCAGCTAGGCAAGAAGGCAGCAGGGGTAGTCTTCCTGTACCACCCCAAGCCAACTCTAAGACTTGTTTCTTCCACCATTGACATTAAAAAACTCAGCTGTAGATAGTGTCTTTTGGACACAAGACTTTGTGTGATTGAAGGGGAATGGTATGAGGGGTGGTCTTCTGCCCATGGTAATATCCTAGTAATTAATCCCTGGGGCACCTAGATCTAAGCTTGGAAACTTGATTTCTCTTATATGTCCACCTCAGAGATAATGTTCTGGAGCCAAAAAGGGGATAGAAGCTAGTTTGGGACGAATAGTCTGTGTTACTCTCTAGGAAGGGTTCACTTGGGGTAGGTTGTCTTTTAATGGGCCTTTTCTTACCTTCTCTGACTCTGTTAGTCTCAGAGGTGTGCTGTAGTTTATTCTTCTAGGAAGAGAATACATGGGCATGACCTAGAATAGAAAAGTTATATTAAAATGCAAAGAATTTTCCCAGGAGAGTTACCCTGGAATTTCTTTGGAAATCTTGCTCTGGGTTGGTTTAAGTGGGCTTTTGTTTGAAGACAAGAACATGGCTAAAATGATTCCTCAAGGTTCTTTCCTACCTGCTAGTCAAAGAGAAACAAGAGACTTTCCGTGCAAAGTATCCTGTTTACCAGGGAATCAGGAAGTAGTTTTTTGTCTCTCCATCTCTTGAGAGACTATAAAAGGATCAGAACTAGAGTTAACTAAGATAGAATGGGTCAAAAGGCCTTGGTCTCTGAGTGAGCTTCAAACCAGAGAATAGTCTGATGAGCTCTTTCCAGGAGTGGATTCTTGTACCCTATTAACATGTGAGACTCCTTGAGTGGCTGGCTATAAAGTAAACTTCTGAGACCAAAGGGGTTAGAGAATGATGTAAAGTTGAAGTGGTTGATGAGGCAAAGTAAGATGGGGCTGTGCTGATATAGGTAGCCTTTGACAAAAGCCAGTAGCTCATTATTGACTGCAAAAGAGGCTCATTGAAGTAGATGCTTGAGAATGGGAGCAAGGGTGTTTTTCCCCTCAGCTTTCACTTTATCTAGGGAAAGAAAAAAAGAAAAAGAAAAAAAAATTGTTAATGTCCTTAACCCTGTGAGTTAGCTAAATATTGAGAATGAGAAAGCTTGAGCCCCAAAATTCAGGCCTTTTCCAACTTCAGGAACACCTGACTCTAACCCTATACTGGAATCATTAATTTCTGCTAGGTGACAGAAGGCCTAAAGGAACTTGGAGAGTAAAGAAGTTAAGGAAAGAGGAAGAAATATAGAATAAAGGAAAGAATTTGGGATAACCAAGTCTCTAGAGTAGAGGAGAATATTTGAATTTTTTTTGTTTGTTTAGATATGGTTTCTTTTGCATTATTATTATTTTAGTTTGCAAAATGTATAAGATTTTGGTTTCTATTTTTTTCTCCTTGCCTTCTAGTCCTTTCCCTTTCCAAGATGGCAAGCAATCTGATATAGATTATATAGTGATATTAAACATTTTTCCACAGTAGTCATGTAGTGAAAGAAGAATCGGAACAAAAGGGAAAAACTGTGAAAAAGAAAAAAAAAAGTGAAAATAGTATGTTTGGCTCTGCATTGGGACTCCATAGTTCTTTCTCTGGATGTGGGATTGTATTTTCTATTGTATTGTCTCAGATCAGTGTATTGCTAAATCTATCACAGTTGGTCATTGCACAATGTTGCTATTACTGTGTATAATGTTCTCCTGGTTCTGCTCACTTCACTCAGCATCAGCTATGAATGATTCATTTCAAAGGAGAGATGAACTTTTTTTGTGTTTTAGATTACCCTTCTGGTAAAGTCTATGGACCCTGCTTAAAATACTGTTTTTAAATATATAAGATTACAAAGGAACCCTATTAAATTGAAATTGTTATCAAACAATTTTTCTTAAAAGTTCACAGATTATAGGTTAACTTTTGCTTTGAATCCACTTTGCTTCAGTGACCAATAGTTAACCCCTTGAGGTTAGAAGTATAAGATTGGCATGATAGATTTAGGTTTCAGGAAGGTTTAAGTTAAGGAAACCCTACTTGAGAAGGCCAGGCTTGGTCAGGTAAATAATTCATGTGATGACCTTGATTTAACCTTCTTTATGAATGCCAAATGAGTTATTCTGGAACAAGAAGGAAGAATAAAATCCATTTGAATGGTTGAGGAGTTGGGGAGGTTGTCTTATTATAAGTGAACCCTAACCTAATTCCAATGGGTTTTGTCCTCTTCAGCATAGCTCTAAATACTGGATTAGGGCTAGAGAAGAGTAGACAAGACAAGATTCTAAAAAGGTTGAAAGGACCTGGAGGAAATGAGACTGTGGTCTCATGGAAAAATGGCTTACCTTCTACAACCCAATTACTTTTACAGTCTTCAGCCATTCATTTAAAATGAATTGTGTGGAAGATGGTAAGATGTGCCTTTTTATTACTGTGGAAAGCCATCATTAACGAAGGTGAAATTAAAATTAGGAAAGCCTTACCATGTAGTAAACACTGGAACCTCATGAGGGAATGTCTTGAGATCTGGGCACAGATGTATCTGAAGTCCAGGAAATGAAGCTCTGGGATTGTGATTCTGATTCTAGGGATTCAGGACATGGATTGTGAATGCAAGAGGTGATCATGGGTACAAAAAACAGAATAGTCTTCATTCTAGCACTTCCCCAAAGTGGGAAGGTTGAACCTTCACACACTTTTGGGCTTGTTTGACTTTTGGTGGGTAGTATTTTTTTCTTTTTGTAACATGTTTTGAAGTCAGGCAACTGAATTTGTGATTTTGAAGACCACATCCAATGCCAGATTGGTGAGGGGAATAGTCTGACAGGTAATACAACATATGTATGCCCCTGGTTGTTTTGAGAACATCCATATATGCACACATCTGCATAATACTGAGCACATACTATCCTCTGTGCTGTTTCTTTCTATTCCTCCCTTTAGTCCTTCTTGAAGGATGCTTAGGGCCTCAAGAACCTTTGAACTTAGTGATATCAGATACAAGAAATCAGTTTTTTTTTTTTTTTTTTTTAAGGAAAAGGCAGTATGATATAGTAGAAAGAACATTAGACTAAAAATTTGTCTGACCTCTTAGTTCTTGTCCTTATTTATAGAATTTCAATGAGGGAGCAATAATTAAACAATATTGAGTCCCTAATGTCTACAGATTTGAACAGAGTCCTGAGGAGAAATCAAAGATGGACCCATCTTTTTTTTTTTTATTTACTTTTTTTTTTTTTTTTGACAAAACATATGCATGGATAATTTTTCAACATTATCCCTTGCACTCCCTTCTGTTCCAACTTTTCCCCTCCTTTCCCCCAGTCCCTCCCCTAGATGGCAGCCAGTCCCATACATGTTAAACATGTAAAGTATATGTTAAATACAATGTATGTGTACGGATCCATACAATTCTCTTATTGCACAAAAAAATGTACCCATCTTTTAAGGAGCTCCTGAAACCTACTGGGGAATGTGGGAGGCAGAGACAAGAACCTTAACAACAAAAAAGCAACTTCAAGAACACTAATGAGTAAATGTTTATTTTTACTTTTGGATCAGGCCTGTGATTTGGGAGGATGGGAGAAGACTCCCAGTTTGGAATCTCCCTCTAGTGATAAAGATCATTAACTTCTGAATCTTGCAGTCTTAGAGAGTTTCCTGGGATACTGAAAAGTAACCCCATTTTTATAGTCCAGTATGAGCCAAAGACAGAATTTAAACAGGTTTTCCTAACTCTTAAGATATCATTCTGACAAAATGCCTCTCAGCAAACAAATCAAAATACTGTAGGGAAGTGAGAGTAGAATAGGACAGACTTCTTGAAGGAAGCATATTTTGAGACATTTGGAAGAGGAGTGATATGGGGTGGCAAGAAATAGAGCCTTCTAGATATTTGGCCTGGAGCAACCAAAGGCATGTGAATGAGAATGAGCCTGTCCTATGTCAATGAGACTAATGTGATTAGAACCAGTTGATACTGAGAAATGAAGTGGGTGAGTTAGTGCAGCCTTGGAAGTCAGTTTTATAGATTCAGATTTTAGCTTGACAATTTAGAGGTACTTTATGATTTTGAGCAGAGGAATGACAATGACATGTAATTGTGTAGTCATGAGGTAGGTGATGAGGAACTGGACTAACATAAATACCCATGAGACTAAAGGACAGGATTAGAGGAAAACTAGAAAGATTTAATGATACTTTTAGTGGAAATAATGAAAGTGATCATTCCAGTGTTATGAGCCTCAGAAAGTGATTATATGGTGATGTGGGAATTGGGAAGTGGTCTGTTTTGGTTTTGGGTAGAAAAGAGCATATCTATATATATGAATCTATCAGGACAATTTTCAGTGTCGAGGACATATGTAGTGTGAGGTTCAATAAGGTAAGCACAGCAGAGTAGCAACAGCCTTGGATCTGAAGGTCTAAGAACAAGGTTCTAAAGTTCTGGCTCTCCTATATTACCTGTGTCACTTGAGCAATTAGTTCACTTCCTCATTCTGGCCTTCAGTTCCCCTTATATGTAAATGAAGGAGTTGGACCTAATTTGGTCCATCCCTTCCAGCTCTAAATCTGTAATCCTTAATCTTTTTTGCCCCAGTCTTCCTACTGAAGACAATAGAACTCATTTGAAATCCTGGAGTGAATTGTAATATTCCTGGAGATAGGAAAAGTAAGAGAAAGGAAGATGCAGTAGTAGCCTTTGTATCTTCATCCCAATAGCCTTGTTTATTGGAAGTATGCCTGACAGGTTTTGGTCAATTTGTCCTGGTCTGGGAAAGAAAAACATGAAGTTTTGCCAATTTTTTCTTTCCCCTTTAGAGCTTTGAAAGTAGGGTGTATCCAGCCTGTGACAGCATCTGTCTCTGGATACAGCACATTCTTACTCAGTGCTTGGAAGGCCTTTCTCTCTCTGTGTCCCTCCCTTGGGGTCATTTGTATCTCCAGGTTTTTTTTTTTTTTCTCCCACAGCCATAAAGGGGGGAGGACTGTTTATTAATTGGGTTGGGAATGGGGAGGGGACCAGCAGGGGACTCTTTAGTGTATCGGGCGGGGGTCTTACTGAACGAGCCCATTAGCCAACCCCACCGGCAGCTGAAGCGGGGCTGCAGCCAAGTCCTCTCTGTTTCAGAAACTCTCCTTTGCCCGCAGCAGATCAGAACAAGGCCTGCGGGAACCCTTAGCTCCTGATTGCAGCTGTGAGGAAGGACAGAACAATTTATAGGAAGCCAAGTGGCTCCTGTCTTTCTCTTTTCCTCTGACTTTGGAGAGAAAAGAAGGCTGGGTCCTTATAATAGTCTCATTTCTTAAACACATACCTCTGAAGAGTTTTCTTAAAGGGAATGAACACCCCCCCAAAAAAAAGTATCTGTATTAAGGGAGTGGTATCTATTATATTTATGCTGTAGACTTTTAAGATCACATGCTCTTCTGCCTACTTAGTCACATTATATAAAGGGTCACTACCTAAGAACAAAGGCTATTGCATACTAATAATATTGAAGTTAGAAGAGGGTGTTGAGATTAATTTCTCACTTCTTATTCCTATCCAAGTGACCTCTGTCTGCACTCTTCTTCAGCAGAGTTGGAGAAGAAAAGGCATGCTTTTTTAGAATCAATCTGGAAAGAAAAAGAGGCTCTAAGAAGCCTTTTATACAGGTCCTCACTAGACCTCACTCACATGTCCCCTTTTCAAGCAAGAGACACAATTGTGGGTCTGTCACTTTCAAGAGGCTTAGATGCTTTCCTGCTGGTATTCTTCAAATGGGGTTCTGTCCAATGATAGAATCAGAGAATATTAGAGAGTAAAGGAACCATAGAGATCACCTATTATAGTCTCTTAGTTGTGTAGAAAAGAAAGGAATTCCTCTCAGTCAATAGTGAAAAGAATAATTTGTCCAGCGGTTGCCTGGCTATTTAGTTGGAAGAGCTTAGGATCAGGAGTCAGAATAGAACTCAGACGGCTGCTCTTTCCACTGAACCACTTTTTTCATTTTATGTACACATATGTATTTATACATATACATATATGTATACACACACACATACATACATTATGGAGAGAGAGAGACGGGAATGAGGCACCCAGGCTGATGTTTGGTGGTGGTAGAAGAGTTATTAGGGAAAAGGAACTGAGAAGCTTTCTATGCATTTTGCTACTACATAAATAATATGCAAATGGCATACAAATTGAGAGAAAAGCATTTTTAGTCAATCTCTAGCTCATTTGGGAACATGCTAGTTATGCTTATGACAGGATTCTGATACTCTCCATCCTTATTCCTGAAGTCTATAAGGAGTGGTGGTCTTAGGACATCCCCAGTCTCCCATTGGGGAGTGGTATGGCCAAAAAAAAAAAAAAAAAAAAAAAAGGGATTGCTAGTGGCAGGAGAGATTTCTTTCTAAGTTTGTACTCTTTGAGTCATGATACAGATATATTGAAATGCAAAGGAGGGAGAAGAAAAAATAGGGAATAGACTCACATAAAGTTAAAATAGTCTCTGAAGCTGCAGAGGTTCCACTGGCACTCAGAACAATGGGATTCTTTTTGAGAATATAATGGTACATATATATGTACCTACCAAGTGGAGGCTATACATTGCTTTCCAGTACTGTTGTGAGCCAGTACTTTGCTTTGAGTGCATAATTTTAAAGAGCCAAGTTGATAAGGAAAGTGGAAGGTTCCTCATTTCTAGTATTTTCTAAGATATGACCAAGGCATGAAGGGAAAAAAGAGATTAGAGCCAGTTAGAGAGCTTGGACATCAAAGTCACTAGTCAAGGCTAGACTAGGTTAGGCTGGGGGTACAGAAAGAAACAGAGTGAACAAGTCTGCTGAAAAGGTAGAATCCAATTGTTACCCATTGCATTTCCTTGTATTTATCATTTGCTCCAGTCCACTTCAAGGCTGATGGGAGTTTATACAGATTAGTCTCTAGCTTGGGGGCAGAAAATATATCTCTCAGTCACCTGAATTACACCAAATAAGCTCATCATTAAAGCCTTTTCCTAAGTTTTTTCTAAAACTATGTTTCAGAGAAGTTAGAGTATAATTCTATAAAGGACTGTGATAGGTCTATACAGCATCCTTTCTCTGACCAAGTCAGCCAACCCAATGTATGATCTCTCTTTTCTGTAAAATTTGCACATATAATTTTGTGATTCGTTGCTTTATTATTTCTGTTGATTCATGTCTTGTCTCCTTCATTGGACCAATTGCTTTTAAAAAAAAAAAAAGCAGAGATCTATGTCTTTGTTTGCCATCTAAAGGTGGGAGTAATAATATATTTGTATAACATCTTAAATTTTCACATGTATTATCTCATCTGAGATATAATAAAATATCTCACCTTAATTCTGTGAATCAGGCAGCTAGGAGCCTATGACTTATCCAAAGTCACATAGCAAGTCAATAATAGAATGAAGACTGGATTCCAAGTCTTCTATTCCACAATGCCTCTAGGAAATGGTGTCTGTTCTTTATTCAGTTCTTCAAATGTCTAATATGAATGAATGAATTAATCATTTATTAATCTTTGTATAAAGTATTAAGTGCTGGGATACAAGTAGAAGAGAAAAACAATCCCTCCTCTTAAAGAGCTCACATACTAATGGGAAAAACAACACATATTGAAAGTTTTAATTTTACATCAAATGGAAGGACCCTCATGATCCTTAGGATATGGGGATAAAGCTGATATTAATATTTTTTTTTTTTTAGCATCATGTCCACTGATAAAATAATGTTTCTGATGTTGGACCATATGACGAGGGCAAAGATTTTGGTGACAAGAATTTTTTTTTTCTGAGATTTCAATATCTATGGCTTTAGTTTCTGCATGAGCAGTTGTCAGACTGCATCTGAACAGGGGCTGTTTCCCAGGATGATGTCTGATGGCTAAAGGCACTGAGCTGGAAGCATTGCTAGTCCCAAGGGTCTTGGATTCGGGGTCCTGGGGTTTTTCCACTAATCTGAAGCTTATCTGCCCAGCACATACTGCCTCCTATATCTTCTCTTTCTGTATGACTCGTAGATGTTAGGAGTTAGGATTCAAGGGGCACATATCAATTAAGTGTTCCCCCAGCTTCTCTGATCTGGGGTTCTTTACTTCATGATTATAATATTGACCTGCTTGTCTTTTCTTTTTTTATAGAACAAGTTAATAGCAGGAAGGAAGGCTCCTGAGAAATGGGCACCATGCCTACAATAATCTAACATTTAGAGCCCTGGCAAACCTCTTGGCATCCTTCTGAAGGTTTCTGGGATTCTGAAATCAGGTAAGAGAGTCTCACAGCTTGGTGGGATACCCCTCAAGTTCCCCTTTCTCTTGTCTCAGTGACTTAGGAGATCTCTGGAGAAAAAGATGATGAAGTCCTGATTTGATCATTAATCCTGTTACCACAAATACCTCCTACTTAGAAAGTTTCACAACTACTTCATGTAGAAATCTATTTCTTTCTCATTGTTCCATTCTCACTATCTCACCAACTGTTTACTATTTTCTGGATATCATCAGGGGCCAGTCAGTAATCATCAGTTTTCTTTTCTCCAGGCAGGGTTTCCATCTTTTCACACCCTGCTACCCTTTACCCTCTGCTCCTTTCTTCTCCTCCCAGTTTTTGTTAAGTGGAGAAGGTAAGGGATTGGATGGGTCTGAGATTTCATTGATTAGAAGAATTTCCCATATGAAAAATTCCTGCATATATTCTGGAGTTTCTCCAGATACTGAGAGATTTTAGTGATTTACTCATGGTCAGCTAGGTAGGTAACATTTGAATCAGAGCTTACTGCTTTCAAGGTTTCTCTCTCTATTCACCATACCAGGCTTCTCCTCTTTTTCCTTTCAGGCAGAGATTCTTCATCTGGGGTAAGACTTTAAAAAGTATGTGAACTTGAAAGGGAAAACAATTATATCTTTGTTTTCACCAAACTTTGTTTTCCTTTGTAAGTCTAGGTATTTTATACATTTAAAAACATTATTTTTTGAGAAAGAGCCTTTAGACTTCACCAGGCTGCCAAAGGATAAAAAAAATGAACAGCTGCTTAGGGATATTCAACTGGAAATACCGGTTACCTCTGAGGTCTTGGTCTCCATTTGGTCACATTTTGATTATCATAATAGTGTATCTTTGTCACTTAGACACCATCCCTGAAGAGACATCATACATAGTAAAGACAAAGGAATCTGGGCTGGGGGATTGACTACTGGGGGTCTTATCCTCATTCTTTCACTTATCCACAGCATGACCTTAGAAGAGTTACTTAATCCCTGGAATTACCATTTCTTTTGGGTACCCCATGGAGTCTAAAGGGGCATTTTGAATAAAGGTTACCCCAGAATAGGACCATTTAGCCTAGCTGAGGGATCACATAAGAGACCTCAGAGCAGGAGGAAGGGGTGGGGCTGTTACTGTCTGAATATCCCTAAGGGAATAAGAAAGGTAGTCTGAATGGATGGAGAGAAAGTAGAAGAAAGTAGGAAAGACCTTTCTTTATCTTCTTAACTAATTTACTTTTCTACCTCCCTTTCAGGTCTTGACAAAGACTCAGCTCATCCTGGGTGGTGAGTTCAAATCCTGTTCCAGAATCTATATAGACTTGGCAGCTGTCTTCTTCTTTTACTTCCAGCTCCTGACCCAGGCAAGTCACAGTGAAATAACCTTATATAAGTCAACTTGGTGCCCTGCCTGCCTCTAAACAGGACTTCCTTACAACCAGCTCAGAATAATATGATGGTAAAAGTGTCTTTCCCCTTCTCTCTCCATATTCCCAAAGAGAAGAAAGTCCTTATTCTCTTTGATTACCTCCTGCCCTAGTGGCGTCCATTTCTGATCACTGAAAAAATCTTGCTGCAGCTTTATATCCCACAAACAGAAAAGAGTCAGTTTTCTCATTTGATGAGTATGGGAAGAAGATACTAGTAAAGCACTATGATGGAAAATAGGAAGAAAAGGCCCAACCTGATGCAAATGTGCCCCATTTGCCCTTTTCCATCAACACCAGAAACCCTAGGGAGTCATTCTATCCAGTGGCCTGAAGACCTGAGGGTATGTCCAGCCATCTTGGAGAAGGGAATTTGGATATACCCCCAAGGAGAAGGAATTGAGGCTGTGAGATTCCACTAATTCCCAGAACTTCCCCAGGGACTGGAGAGTATGTTGGCCATAAGGAGGAATCAGTCACCAGATGTCACTCCGTCAGAGCTCAGGTGTCCACCCGGGCCCAGTGCCTGTGGAGAGCTGGCAGGAAGGGATCAGGGCATTTCCCCCATCTCCAAGCATGTCGGAGCGCAATCATTCTCTGCGCTAGGCTTCCTCCCTCTCCTTATTTCCTTCTCCATTCAACTACCAATCCCTCCCATAGGAACATGGTCCTGAACGTGTGTATCAAGCGTGGACTGAGTACTTCTCGGGTATCGCCCTATCTTGAACTTGCCAGGCCTGATGGAGTAATAAGGCAGGTGCCAGAGGGTCAAGAGATATCCTTAAAGCTTAAAAAGCAGCAATTAGGTACAGAGTTCTGAGGGGCACAGAGGGCAGAGAATTCATTTTCTGCCCACCTCTGGCACTACCTGTCAGCCCATGCAATCTGACCAGCTGTCACCTCTGAGCTGCTGCCTTGGTGGTTAGGACAAGGGATGTAAATATGAAGTGGGGTGGGTGCAGTCTTGATTTCTGCCACACGAGGGCACTGCCTACCAATTTAAAAGCCTGCCCCGTGGGCACTACTTAGAGGGCAGAACCTGAGTAAAGGGGCATGTTTTTTCTGGACTTCTCTCAGGACTCTTCCATTGAGAGATAGAACATCTATTTGGAAACCAAAGTAATAACTTCCACTGTTTGTCCTTTGCATGGAGATACAGTAATAGTGGATGGAATCCCTGGATACTTCCTGAAGTCTAACACCAAAGACTTCCCCCTCCTCTTGCCTCTGACTCTAGGTCCCAAGTACCCTGAACCTCCCTGAAGATAATAGGGGTGTTCAAACTTTTAGTCTGAATTTTAAGATTAGTTCCTCAAGTGTCCAATATGACCTTTCAAAGGGCACCCCATCTATGTCTTGGCTCTGAGCAGAGCAACCCTTCTACCATCCCTGACTTTGTTGTTCAGTCATGTCCAACTCTTTGGAATCCTATGGACTATCGCACGGCAGACTCTTCTACCCTCCACTATCCAAGTGTCCAAACTCATGTTTATTGTTTCCATGACACTACCTATCCCATCTCATCCCTTGCCATCCTTGTTTCTTTTAGCCCTCGATATTTTCCAAAATCCAAATCCCCTTAAGTCCTGTCTTCTCTTTATGTGGCCAACTGTTTAAGCTTCTGTATTTGACCTTCCAGCAAATAGTTTGAATTAATTTCTTTACATTTTGATAGATTTGGTCTTCTTGCTATTGAGGAACTCCCAAAAGTTTTCTCCAGAACAGTCTTCTCCCTGAAAATTGAGGGAAATATTTACTTCTCTGGGAAATAACCTTCCTCTGGGCAAATAACCGTCTTTGGGCAAGCGGACTTAATTTCTTCATCTTCAAAATGGGCTTAATTATATATGTGTGTGTATCTATATACATATGTCTATTTGTGTGCATATATATACATGTATGTGTGCATACATAAGTTCACACACATAACTTGTTTTACAGGACTGTAAGGAAAGGGATTTATAAACTTTATATTATAATTGTCATTTGTAGTAAAGGAACCTGCTAGGGAGAAAAGCACAAGATTTTACACTTAGTAAATGTGCAATACAAAATGGGAAAAGATTGGGAGGATATACCTTAATACCTTTCTTTATAGTCACTCAAACCTGTGGCTACAGGGGAGACTTGGGTTCAAATCTTGTTTCAGACACTTAATTGGCTATGAAACCCTTAACTAGTCACTGTGTCACAAGCTTTCTCATCTATAAAATGACAGTACTAGATTCAAGAGCCTTCAAGTTCCCTTCCAGCTCTAGATTTGCGTTTGGTGATTTTGAGCAGACATCTCTGAGGAACAAGCTGCAATGCCAACACTAAGAGAATAGGGCCAAGCTTCTTAACTGACCATGAAATGCCCCCCCACCCACAAAGAAAGAGTGGGCTCAGGCATGATTTCAGGCAGTTGTCTATACTGTGACTTGGGCAAGAGACAGAGCCTCTACAGAGGAAGGACCCTGCATCTGACCCCAAAAGGTCATGGAGCTATGCCAGGCTGCAGGAGGTAAAGAGGACAGAGGTTCCATCACCACCCCCATCCCCATTCCCAGGCCTGTGGCCCCCTCCCCAGGTGGACAGCTTGATTAAACAGTCGGTGCTGCTGGAATTACTGCACAGCTGGCACTCCCCCCCCTCCAAGCACCCGGAGCAGAGCAGCAGCACAGATTAAAATCTCCAATTAACGTTAAAGTGAAGAGGCACTGAAGATGCCAAGGAAGCTGGGTGGGGGACCCTAAGCTGCCTGGGTTCCCCCTTTTTTTTCCAACCCACCTCTTGGTCTAGAAGCTTTAGGCTCTTCTTACAGGTTCAAGTGTCAGGAGCCCCAGCCCTGAATCTAAGAGCCTTCATTACCCAGCCTCCTTCTGCAGCAGAGTCTAAGGTCTCTCTCAGTGTTTTGTAGTGCCCAGAGGGCGACAGCTTTCCTCAGTTCTGTCCCCCTCACCATGCACGGGCCGGCGAAACTGGCATCTGAGGGCTAACAGTGCTCCAGAGAACTCACCAGGGTGTGAGAATTAGGATAATGAGGTGGGCAGTGCCTTCCCCAGATCTGTCCAGATTTGTTCCCAGGATGCTGGGCCACTATTCATAGAGACTCAGGACATTGTTGCTTCCTTTTCCCCGGGGAAAGAGTAAATAGGACAGGCAAATTCCCCAATAAGAACAAAGCCTGTCACCCTCGGGGGTAGGGATGAAAAGCCCTCGCCATGTTCTGTCCACACTTCTAGCCACTTGGCCTGTCCTACCCATCTGCTTTCTGTTTCTGTCTGTCTCTTGCGCCTAAACGATCAATGCATGGCTTCCTTCCCTGTTCCCATTCCTTGCCCATCTTTTTTGGGGGCAGGGGGCAAGCACAGCTGGACCAGGGAACGGGTCCGTCCTCTGCCACCTGGGTCCCCGGGCGGCTGCTCATTATCTCCTTTGCAGATTGGGGGTGGGGCAAGAAGCAGAGGGGGATATGCCCAAGACAGGATGCTTGATGAGCCCTCCCGCCCGCCGGCCTCTCCCTAGCTGGCCTCACTCAAGTTAAAGGCAACACTGAGTTTGGACGCCCCCTGCCCCTTTAAGAGATGATGGGGTAGGTGCCCAGCTGATGAGACCTCCTCACACCCACAGAAATTAGACACCAGGGCATGATGCCACCCTCCCAGGCTGGCACATGCTACCCTGGCAGAGGTTCAAACCCCCCCACACACACATACACACACACACTTTCCTCCTCTCTATCTCTGTATTTTTTTTTCTCAGCTCGAAGCACAGCTGAGCCTTAAAGGGCGGGGGCTGGGGGGAGCCTAGGCTGGATGTTGGGGGGGAGAGCTCCAATAGCACGTTTTCACCTGCCATTTAATTGGATGTATTTTTAATTAATGGGACCTCAGGGACCGACATGAGACAATCTGATCTCTGAATAGGGACAGGGGAGGGATTGGAGAAGGGAGGAGGATTGGGCCACTGGGTGCGGTTACCGGGAGCTCAGGCCCATCAATCACCGGCCACTTTGCGCTCTGGCACCAAAAGCAGAGAGGTGGAGGAGGTGCCAGGATTCCCCCACCCCCTTTGCAGTCAGGATGGGGCGGCCTGTGCTCAGACCCGGGAGGAAGCTCGAGCACTGAATTGGAACAGAGATAAGGAGTAAAGTTGTCCAGGTTCAAGTTTCCAGACAGAGCCCAGCCCAGAGCTCCGTCAGCCTGGGCCTTTCCCCGCCTGACCCCAGGGAGGCTGGGGGAATGCTGATGAGCAGAGGGAAGAGGACACCCAGGGTGAGGGACAGGGCGGGAGGGAGAGGCGCTCTGGAGGAGGGGGGGTGATGCCTGGGGACATTTCTATGCATTTTGACGGGAAAGGAGCACCATGGAGATTAGATGCAAAACACTATGTAAATGAGGCCAGCCCAATTCGTTTTCACTTTACAACCTGAGCATTTTTGGTGCAAATCCTGTCCCTGGGGCCTGCTTGGAGTCCCCGCTGCTGGCATTTCCAGAAAGACAAGGGGAGGCTCGCTCCCTGATGTCCTTCTCCAGTGCCTTCCTGGGCCATGGAGGTGACTCCGAGCTTCTGGAAGCCTGCCCTAGCCAAGGGTGAGTCCTGGCAGGTCCTACCAAGCTGGAAAAGCTGTGCATCCTTACTTAGCACGGCCCTGTCGTCAGCAAGCCGGGCCAGCCAAGTTCAGAGAGGCTGACCACCAGGTAATGAGCTTTTTTTGGACACAGCCGCTCATTAAACCTGGTACAAAGGTGTGGAAGTATTGCCCTGTGCATTATCGGAGGGAGCATGTGCACCAAGGGTATTCTGAAGAAGGGAAAGGGGAGAGGGAGAGCTGATTTTCCTTCTTGTGACACCCCCTCCTCCTCTTCTCACACAAACCTTCAGGCAACAAGCATTTTTAAAGTTCCACTGTGTACCACAAGGGAGACAGTTCCTTCCCTCGAGGAGCTTACTTACATTCTATTGGTTTAAATAACAGAGACATATAAGTAAACGCAGAGTTTATTTTGTTGTTGTTCTGTTGTTTTCTGTCATTTCCAACTCTTGGTGACTCCATTTGGGGTTTTCTTGACAAAGATGCTGGAGTAATTTGCCATTTTCTTCTCCAGCTCATTTTACAGACGAGAAAACTGAGGCAAACGGGGTTGAATGACTTGCCCAAGTATCAGAGGCCAGTTTTAAAAGAGAAAAATGAGTTTTTCTGATTTCAGGCCAAACATTCTATCCACTGAATCACCTACCTGTCTGTAAAATATTCCCAAAATTACTTTTGTAAAGAAAAGTTGCAACAACTGAAGAGATCATGAAAGACGTGAAAGTTTAGTAGAACTTTGATGAAGGCTAGGGATACCTTATCCATAAAATGAGCAAGTTGGACCAGATGGTTTTTGCAGTTCCTTCCAGACCTAAATCTACAATCCCATGAATCTAAGAGGTAGAAGGAGTATGTCCCAGATGTGTAAAACAGCCTGTGCAAAAGCATGGGGGTGGGAAATGGAATCTTGTACCTGAGGGACAACAAATAAGCCTGGAAGATAGCTTGCTTGAAGAGAAATAATATATATCTAAAAAAAGATAAGTTTAGGTAGTAAAGGGCTCTGAATGGCAAACAGGAATTTTTATTTAATTCTAGAAACAGTAGGGAGTCACTGAAGCTTCTTGAGCAAGGGAGTGACATGGACAGACATATACTTTAAGAATATTATTTTGGAGGGCAACTAGGTGATGCAGTAGATAGGACATTAGCCCTGGAGTCAGGAGTTCAATTTTGTCCTCAGACATTTGATACTTACTAGCTGTGTGACCCAGGGTAAGTCACCCCCAATTGCCTCACATATATATATATATATATATATATATATATATATATATATATATATATATATATATATATACATATATATATACATATATATGTACATATATTCTCATATATATAATATATGAATATGCATACATATATATCCATGTGCACACACACATAACATGCATTATTTTAACAGCTAGAGAGATGATGAGACTGGAGAGTGTTGTAAGCATCCAGGCAAGAGATAATAAAGGCTTGAACTAAAGCTGTGGCCAATTGAATAGAAAAATAAGGGAAAGAGCAGATTTGGTAAGCTGTTTGATATTGGAGTAAGGGACCATATGATCTTAGATTTAGAATTGGAAGGGCACTTAGCCATCTAGTCCAACCCATCATTTTACAGATGGGGAACCAAGGCCAAAGAAACGATGTTCAGGATCATATAGCTAGTATCTGAGGTGAAATTCGAATTTGTTTTGGTCTTTCTGATTCCCTCCATATCCTATACAATGCTGAAAAAAGAGGAATGAATAGTCAAGGATGATTCAAATTGTGAGCATGTATACCTAGAAGAATAGTGGTGCCCTTGAAAGAAATTGGGAGGATAAGAAGGCTGGTTTTGAGGGGAAAAGATAAAAGTCTCATGTTGCCTTTCACATGTCAATGAGACATCAAATTGGAAATCTCTAAGAAGCATCATGAATTGGGGAAGTGGGAATGGGGGAGGGAGGGAAAGGGATGCTGGTAAAACTTTTATGGAGTATAAAAAATATTGGCATTTCCCTTATCTGCCAGTTTCCACATATCACTCAGTCTTTCCTCTCACCAACATTTAGACTAGGGAGCCATGTATAGATTTCATAGAGTATATAAACTTGGAAAAAATTTTACCTATTTATTTTCACTAAACTAACTAAGATTCTGCATCTTCAATTATGAATTTGAAGAAGAAAAAAATATTATTCTGAGAAGAAGGTGGTAGGTTTTACTAGACTGCCAAAGGGAAAGAAGTTTAGGGGTTTACCATACAAAAAAGATTTAGAATCCTGAATCTAACCCCAAAAGAGATCATGTTGTAGAAGTATAACATGGCATAATGGAAAGAGTGCTAGACTTGGAACCAGGAGAGATCAAAGTTCAAATCCTGCCTTTGATATTGACCAGTTATGGGACCATAGGTAAGTAACTTCTTATCTGTCTACTATTGTTCATTCCTGTCTCATGGCCTTATCAATTAAGAAGTCTTTGAGATATTACACTAAGCCCTCCTGCTGCAACACAAAAATCTGGGGAGACCAGAGTAAACTATGGCTTTAGTCAATGTCAGTGGGTCAGTGTGTCTCCATACCCTTACTCTATATCCCTTCTTGAATCCAAATTCAGAGTTAAATTTTATCCTGAATAACTTTGCCCCATTAAACAAACAAACAAAAAAAACACAATCTTACACTGACCCCTCTGTTAATGTCTCCCATGTCATTAACAGGAACTGTCAAGAAAGCTTTTTGCAAAGTACAGGATGTTGCTCATGCTTTGCCTCTTTTACCAGCTGGGAAGAAGGGGGCTTACATACCAGGTTTTGGCAATAGTCAGCTAGGGCACTTTGGGGCCAGCCATCAGTGCCAGAAATCTTTGGAAGGTATTTCCTGACATCATCCCATGGTCATCGTGTTCCATTTTTTTCTTTATTAGGCCATGTTGGTGCCAGAATAATAATAGGGTAGGCAGGTAGCAGAGTGGTAAGGAAGACGTACTTGGACAGAAGTGCTATCAATGTGCTTTTGAACTATCCTCCAAACCCTCTCCTCACCCCCATCCATCCTTGTCTTTTGGCCCCCTATCCCATTTTGTATTGATAGTAACTTGATTATCTAGAATCTGCCTTCCGGGAATGCCCATCAGAGACCAAGATTGACAACCCCCATCCTCCCCTCTACCTCTCTCCACTCAGAGGAGAAAGTGCTCTCTCACCCACTTCCAGCCTGTTGAGAGTGGCCAGCAGGAAAAATATTGCCAGGAATTGTGGGCAGGGGCATGCTGTCATCTGGGGAAATCAGGATGGGATTGGAGGAATGGAAGCTACTCCCTTCAGTAGGACTGAGAGAGCTATGTAGCCTGAGGCCCCCGTCAGGGGCTGGCCATTCAATGTAGGGCAAAGCATTAATATTTAGTATTGGTTGGGGAATTTATTTGGTGATGTTTACAGGCCTGGTTTCTGCTCTGGAATGAAAGGGAAAAACACTTAGTTGGGAGGGACATGTTAGGGTTGGGGAAAAGGGCAGATTTTCCACAAACCCATCTCCCTCACTTTCACTCTCCCATCTTCTTTTCGTACCCAATCCCCTCATGCAGGCATTTAAAACTATCAAAAGGCTCCCTAAGCACCCTAATCACTTTAATTTTAATTCCTCACATTTCTCTAAGAAGCAGCAAATCTGATCCTTTTCAACCCAGCCTGGATTCCCTCTGACAAAGAATGAGCAAGCAGAGATTGCCACTCCCATATGGGGCAGAGGCACTAATATCTGCAGGATGGGACCTAGCCTTGGGGATCAGCAAGAGACCATGGTTGGCATCGAAATTTGGAGGGCTAAGAATTCTGCCAGAATGTTCTCTCTCTTAGAAAAAAGAAGAGAATCATAAAATTTCAAAATTTTCAGAGAACCTCATTGACTCTGTAGTCCAACCCAAGCCTGAAAAGTTCTCACAATATACAAAAGTGTTCATCCAGCCTTTACTTGAAGACCTCTGATAAGTGAGACCTTCTTATGTCTCGATGCAGCCAGTTTCCTTTTTTTTTTTTTTAAATTGTAATTTTCAGGAAATTATTTCTTAACATTGAGTTTGAATCTATCTCTTTATAATTTACATGAGTTCTACCTATTTCTTAACTCTGGGCCCAAACAACAAATTTTAATCTCTTCTTCATGATACAATTCTTCAAATACCAGAAGACAGTTATCTTATTCTAGGTTGTCTTTTCTCCAAGCTGAACATTTCCCAGTTTCTTCTATCTTTATAAGACATATGAACTTGAGGTCCATCGCTATGCTGGGGATTATTGTTTGAATATTCCTTAGTTTACCAATGTCCTTGTTGAATGAACTGTGGTGTCTAGAACTAAACAAAATAGAGAACTAAACAAAATATCCTTGATATGTAGTCTGACCAAAGTAGAGTGCTATGGTACAAATGAATTACCATAGTGGTACAATCTTCTTATTCCTAGAAGCATATCTTTCAAGTTAAATTGGCTAATTTTTGCCTGCCATATTATACTCAACTCATATTCAGCTTACAGTCCCACCAAAAATCCTAGAGCTTTTTTTTTATCAGACATTTTATTCTTTTTTTTTTACAATTCCAAATTTTCTCTCTCTTCATCCCAATGAGATGGCAAGAAAAACAAAACCTATTACATATAGATATGGAAAATATTTTTACATGAGTCATGTTTCTGCCCCCCCAAAATTAAGAGAAAAATACTTCCATCTTCATTCTGAATCCATCAGCTCTCTTTCTGGAGGTAGATAGAATGTTTCTTTATGAGTCCTTTGGAATTATGGTTCATTGTATTCATTAGAGTTACTAAATTTCAGAATTGATTATCTTTACAATATTGCAATTACAATATATAGTGTTCTTCTGGTTCTGCTTACTTCAGTTTGCATCAATTTATACAAGTCTTTCCAGGTTTTTCTAAAACCATTCCCTTGATCATTTCTTACAGCACAATAGTATTCTATTGCATTCATATACCACAACTTGTTTAGCCATTTCCAAATTGATGAGCACCCCCTCAATTTCCAAAGCTTTGCTACCACAGAAAGCTGCCATAAATATTTTTGTACATATTGGTCATTTTCCTTTTTTTTTTTTTTTTTTTTTTTTTTTTTTAAATCTCATTGAGGTATAACCCTGGTAGCAATATTGCTGGGTCAAATATGCACAGTTTAATAGCCTTTTGGGCATAGTTCCAGGTTGCTTTTCAGAATGTTTGTATTACCTAGACTTTTGCTTTCCTTTTCTTGAATTTTTTTTTTGCAAACAATTATTGTCTTAATAACAATGTCCCCCATCTTATACTAAGCTAGAAGGGATCTTAAATGTCATTTATAGTAAGTCCAAGGCCCTCATTTTACATTTTACATGATGTCCAAGGAACCAGACTGGATGACAACTAGATGGCTCAGAATTAATTAAGGAAACTACTGTCCTATTGATTGTGATGATGTCCTATTAATTGTCCCCATTGCCTCAGTTTATCCCCACTTCCAGATCCTAATGAATTTTTTAAGGTTCCTAATGTTGAAACATTCCCCTCTCCCCCAGCTGGCTCCTAGAGCTGAGGAAAAGGGAAGGCCGAGAAGTGATAGGGAACCCTGAAGAAGGAAAGGTAGAGATGACAAAGTCATAGTACTTAACAGCACCCAGGGAGAAAGACCAAGGCAGATGCCTGCCCCTAGAGCAACCTCCACCCTGTCCTCCATGTTTCTCATGCCAACAAAGCTGTGTGCCCTCCTGTGCTGGCTTTTCTGTCTATTCCTCTCAACAGTACAGGCAAGTCGGGTTTTGCTTTGCTCCAAAACAGAGCGCATGCTGGGGTGTCTCCTCCATATAATCTCTTGCTTTTCATTCTCCTTTGGTGGTTCTGCATTACAGATTCTGGAAATGGAGGATTTGACTGGGTCAGACTTTTCAGGGACTGGGACTGTGTGGTTATGTATCTCCCTGTCCACTGGGATAGGATGAGGCTACCAGCAGTTCCATGGAATTTAAGGTTTTGGTGACTAAGGGAAGCAGAAGCAGCAGAGGAATACAATCAAAAGACAAGGCCTGATCCAGCACCCTATCTTCCTGTTGGGGAACGTGATTATGAAAAGGGATGATAAGATGTCATGAAGGAAAATCCCTGCATGAACTGAGAGGATAATATACAAGAAGAGAAGAACTGAACTTGCCCTGCCCTTCTCTTTTTGTTCTCATTATAGAGGTCACCAGGTATCCTCCCTCTAACCCTATGGCCTCATAGCCTGGGTGTGCTTTCCATGGCAGTCTCAGCTTCTCCCCTCTGTGCCCACATTCTGAGCTATGACTGCTGGATGGAAGGGTGAGAATAACTTCCTAAAGAGAATACGACATTTGAAGGGTTTGCCAGCAAGGTTTGCCAGTCTCTTCCCTATAAATAAACACCAGGGGAGGCAGAATTGGGATTGTAAAGGTAGTTCTCCTTTTGATATGTATACAAAAGACTGAGGATATATATAACAAGGAGGGTTGAAAGATACATAAATGGGCTTCCAAAGCAGGGGGGTTGGGGAAAGATAAAGGGAAGACAGATGGATGAATGATGGGTGGCTATTTATCGGTGCCTAAATTGGAGAGGTTAAGGTGACCAGAGTAAAGATGGAAGAAAAAAATTTTTAAGACTCAGCAGAGTTAAGAGGAATAGGAACAAATAGGTGGGAGTGTATTCTCCAGAAGTTGATGAAGTCTCTTCTCCCACCTGGCTCCTCGAGGCACAGCCTTGGAATGTCACCCAATGAGCCATCATTTATTAAGTGCCTACTATATATATGTTAGGCACCCTGATGAGAACTGAAATGTGTCTTTTCCTTTTTCTCTTCAGAAACACTACCCCTATTAATGGTGATGATGGTGATGATAGTTAGCTAGCATTCATATAGCCCTATAAAGTTTGCAAAGTCTTTTACATATTATCTCAGTGGATCCTCACAGCAGCTCTGTGAGGTAGTTTCTATTATTATCCTCATTTTGAAAATGAGACAAGTTAAATTATTTCCCCAGAACCACACAACCAGTAAATAGCTGAAGAATTTGAACTTGGGCCTTCATGTCCCCAGGTTTAATTTTTCTATTTTTTTTTTAACTTGATGAGGGGGTGAAGAGTAGAAAAAGTATTGTTATTCATTTCAGTTGTATCCAACTCTTGGCGACCTTATTTGGGTTTTCTCAGCAAAAATACTGGAATAGTTTCTCATTTTCTTCTCCAGCTCATTTTACAGATGAGGAAACTGAGGCAAACCGGGTTAAGTGACTTGGCCAGGGTCACATAGTGCCAGAGTCCTGGCACTGTATCCACTGGACCACCCAACTTCCCACAGGGCCCTAAGGCTTGACTACTTGTGAAACCAGAGAAGAGACAGGTCAATTGCCCATCCATGATGAACCCTAGTTCCCCAATTTGCCTCTCAGTGTTACTGGCTTCCTTTGGTTAAGAGTTAATATAGGGAAATACAACCCCAAGAATCTTTACCCCATGACTGGCTATAGTCAGGAATTCCTCTTGATCCCTTAGAATCTCCACTCCTTGTGAAGGAGGACAAGGAAAGGGTTCTGGGAAGGGAAGTTCTAAGTCAGATAATGACCCTACTTCTCCTCATTTATCTCTTCCTGTTCCTTTCTGTGTCAGCAGCTCTGCTCTCCAGCTGAGGCATGGGGCACTTCTGCCTGTGGTCATTCCTAGGAATCCAGAGGTGGCTTCAGGGTGGAGAGAAGAACAGAGCAGCCCTCCCTGTCTGTGCCCATAAACAGGGCTGGGGCTCACCCACTTCCTCGCCATCTCCTCTCTTCCCAGCTGCAGACAGGCTTGGCTTGGCAGGATCACGAACCCCGGGTGGGCCTGTCGGGAGGTTCTAAAATAAAGTTCAGCCCTAAACCAACACCAGCCTTGATGTTAGATATCAGTATGATGCTTCTGAGAAAGTAAAGGGCTTAGCTTCAGAAAAAGCCCAGAAGCCACCATGCTGGATGCCACATTCAGTGCTCTCTCCCTCCTCCCCTCTAACCACCCACCCCGGCTCCTACCCAGGCCCAAATTCTCTTTGACCTCTCTCTCAGCCTGCTCCCTTCTCAGCCACTTCACACGCGCGCGCACACACACACACACACACACACACACACACACACACACACACGACACAGAGAAGTTGTCCACTGCCCCTCAGTTCTCTTGTTTTTCCCTCCAACACATGCTCCTAATATTTCCACACAGAACTCCCAGCTTCTCCCTTCCCCTATCTAAGGGAACTCCAGCCCAAGGGGGTCTGTGTGTTCTCATTCCCAGAAGGATACCGAGGACCATGAGTGGTCTGGCTGCTGGCATGCCGTGAAGCAGGGCTCCAAAGAGAGAAAACTGGGGCCGAGGACATGCCTCTAGGATAGAGGAGGGAGGGCCCGTGTCACTGCCGGCAGAGCCCTGAGCGCCTGAATGTATGCCCATGCGTTGGGGCGCACTCGTTTATTAGTGTTATTTCAGCATTGTGATGCAGAGAGAGTAAGTGTAACAGCTGCTCCTAGCTCGCAGTGTTTATTGTTACCTAGAGACAACCTCCTGGCTTTTTCCCAGTTCCCCCCACCCCAAACAACCCCCCCCCAAGTCCTGCTCTCCTCACACTCTGATGGGAAATTTATAGCTTGCCCATACCATACCTTTAACCCTCTACTGCCTGTAAAGGAAGGCTAAGGTGAGTGGTAGGAACACAAGCCTGGATGGAAATGGGATGGGATGCAGAAAGGACACCTTAATCCTCCCTCCTTCATGCTGTTTCCAGCATTTGAAACCCAAATGTTCTTCATTCTCTTAGACTTTCCCAATGGTGTGAAACAGTTTTTCCCTAACTTTCCTGGCTCCTTTGAAAGGGAGATAGACAGAGGACCTGGGCGTACTCCCCACAAAGTTATTCATCTCTGAGTTAGTCACTTCCCTGGGATTTTTCCCTGGGAAATCTCTAACAACTGAATTTGTCTGACTGCATTTAACATTGGGCTCAAGAGGGGATCTGGGCAGGGTGCAGTTAAAACTGGTGAGATAAAGAGACTGGTCACCCACCGAGAAGCATTTAAAGAATTGGAAAGGCTAGGATTCAGATTTGGTTAAACCTCATGCAAAAATATTTATAGAGCCATCATTTTAACCCAAACCTAAGGATCCTATGGCCAAGGGGAAGGGCTGGGCTCATGGAATGCCAGCTAGAAATGCAGAACTGAAGGGGTAATGTCCACTGCCAAACATGGCAGACAAAACTCATCCTTTTTATCTTCATGCTCCTTCCAAGTCCAATGTCTGGACTGAAGATGGCCAAATAAAAAGTGAAGAGAGAAATGATCTAAAACCATTACCCAACTGTGTCTTTTAGGTCAGGGAGAAAGGGTGTATCCCCCATCTTCTCCTAGGGGCTTCTCATCTCTGATATATTTTCGATAGATTTTGTGGGGGAATTTCATTCTCTTTGCAAACAAGAGGGCCCAGTAGCCTTGGAGATGGCTTCCCCAGAAGAGAGGAAGGAGAAACCATTCCTTTTAACAGTGAATTCTAGGATCTTGACAAAGATTATGACCTGCTGTCTGATCCCTATCTCCATTAAGAACAAGACAGGTGTATGTTGTATAGGTAGCTATTTAGCATTTATGCAGTATTTTAAAGTTTGTAAAACACTTTTATAAATATTCTCTCATCACAACAAACCTGGGAACTAAGGATATTCCCTCCCTCCCTCCCACCTACCCCAATTTTATTTTGTTTTTTTGCTGAGGCAATTGGGGTTAAATAACTTACCCAGGGTCACCCAGCCAGGAAGTATTGTGTCTGAGGCCAGATTTGAACTGAGGTCCTTCTGACTTAAGGGCTGCACCACCTAGCTGCACCCCCATCCCAATTTTTAAAGAGCAAGAAACCAAGGGAACAGATCAAGTGGCTTTTCCAAGATTAAACAACTAGCAAGTATCTGAGGCTGTATTTGGGCTCAGGTCTTTCTGGCTTTAGGTCCATTGTTTTATCTGCTATGCCACTTAGTTACCTCTTCAAGTCTTTCTTCAAGTAGTTATAAGCCAGAGGAATGGGAGATTGCAAAAGTTCTATGGCTTTCCGTTCTCTGGATTTTTTGGGATAAGTTAGGTATAGAACTACCTAGATAAAGATGATCTTTACAGAGGTGACCCAAATCCACACAGCTTCCACATAATAGTGTCATTTCCTTTGGCCACAGAGCTTCCCAGTGGGTGAAGCAATCCAGTGGGTCTGTGATTTTAGTAGCTTAGAATCCCACTCACCCAGGACTACATTCTTTTGTAGGAGAGTGCCTTGGGCACTTTTATTGAACACATTCACCCAAAAGATAATCCTTTTCTTTTCACATACCATACCTCCAGATCAGTCTTATAAAGGAGGTAATTCAAGGTAGAAGACAAGCATTTTCCCAGTTAACACCTTCATCTGAAAGGGAGTTGAATGTATAAGCACAAGCAAAATAAGAGAATAGCACAGGACAAGATAACTTTGGACCCTCCATGCAAAGGTAAACTTGTTTATTAAAGGCAAAAGACAATTAGAAACCATTAGAAATGTGTGGGAGAACTTTTGTGTTCTTTTCTAGGGAAGAAAGAAGGAAGAAGAAATCCTTGGTTAATCAAGTCATTATGATCCAGGAGTAGCTCCTGAAGCTAAGAGGAGCTCTTTGCTAAGGAGAAAGGAAAGAGAGATTGCTTAAAGTTGAAGATTCTTGTTCATTTATACACAACTGAAGTGGTTCTCAACCATCCAGCTAAGCACTACCATTTACTCTATGAGCTCCCCCAATGCCCATTGACAAATGGAGCAAGCTACAAGCGATTGAGAAAACCATCATGTCCATCCCCATGGTTCTCAGCCTATTGAGGCTGACAGGTGAAAACCTAGGATTGATGGTGGTATGTTAAGGAAAGAAGATGCCATATTCTAGTTACCTCATGATCTCTAGCTGGCCAGATGTCATTACTTCCCATACTTCTATAGACTTAGAACCATCACTATTCCCTCTGACCATTCCTGTGTCTACACTGTTAATTGGCTGGTATCTCATCCATTAAGATGCTTCCTCTTACCTCTCTTCTGAGCTTGTCTTTCCTAAAAGTTGTTGTTCACTTGTGCTGGCTCTCCGTGATTCCATTTGGGGTTTTCTTTTGCCATTTATTTCTCCAGTTCATTTACTGATGAGGAATTGAGGCAGATAGGGTTATGTGACTTGGTCAGGGTCACACAGCTAGGAAGTGGGGCTGATTCCAGGCCCAGCATTCTATCTCTGGGCCACTGACCACCTTAATCTCAAAAGAGGTGAGGTAATCCACGATTGCCAAATTACTTGTAGCCTCAAAGGCCAGGCCTTAGGTGTCGTTACTTGGCATCTTCTTGGGACAATGTAGATGATATGGTCAGTACTCATTGATGCAGAGGGAATGATTGGTACCAATAGGATTCTTCTTTTAACTGATACTTCCTAATCCCTACCGAAGAAAGTTGGGGGGAGGGCTAAGATCCTTGGAGACCTTTGAGAGAAGACTTTTATTTTCTTAATCGGAGATTTCCAATCTGAATTTCTTTCATTAGACATTCATCCATAAGGAAAAATCCCTTTTTTTCCAATCCTTCCCTATCCCAAAGAGGCAATCTGGATCTTAAAGAAGGCAAGAATAACTGTGCTGGTCCCTTGGACAAGACTTTAAAGACTCTAAATAATAGCAGCATGATCTCCTTAGGACAAGCCTCTCTCCTCTCTCCACTTTTACCCCATCCATCTCCTCTTCCTGGTTCTTTCCTTTCATGTCGCTACCCCCCTTTTTTTTTAAATTCCCCCTTTATCTTCTCCTCCCTTTCTCCCTCTCTCTCAGCAAGTTTTTTATGTGATTACAGGCACTGCATGGTAATTAGTGCTAAACTCATTTGCACAACTACAGTTAATTGGCTACAACAATTAATTAATGTGTTGGAAATTTGGCACTGGAAAAAAAAAAGTTTGTCATAAAAAAAAAAAAAACACAAAAAAAAATGTAGAATGAAATGCCCATAAAAATCTAGGGCAGGCTTCAAAGGCCCAGCTGGGCCTCAGACTTGAGGCTGGCCTTTTCTGCCACCTTCCCACGCTCAACTCCAACAGCATTCGGCCATTCCCATTTTTTCCTCCTTTCTTTCTCTTTCTCTTTTTTTTTTTTTTTTTTTTTAACAACTTAAGCAAACTCATTTCCCTGATAAAATATAGCATGACTAATGGCTAGAGCATGTAAAAATCATTGGGAAAATGTCCTTGGAAGACGAATGCATTTTCAGCAGAATAATTAACTTAATTAACAAATTCACATGCATATTCATCAGGCTATTAATGTCTTCTCGGCTCAGCTTGATGAACATTGCGGTAATAACCATCTCATTTACATACTGCATTCTACTGCGATCCAAAACAGAGACAACATACAGGCGTACACACGCGCGCATGCACACACACACACACACAAGTACGGGCACACACAACATGTGTGAGTCAGTCTAGACTCCAGGGTGATTGGGAATGTGGGAGATTGTACGGGCACCTGGCAGGGGATTGGGTGGAACCCTGCGAGAGTGTGGTCTGCGGAGAGTCATTGTTGAGGAAGCCTGGGGGGCCGGTGGGGGCGGGGGAGTTCACAAGCATTTGTGTCTGAGAGATCAAGAGAGAACTTTCATCATTCTCTGTCCCTGTCTCTCTGTCTCTCCCTTTCTTCCTTCTCTCCTTTTCTCCCTCCCTTTTCCTCTCCCTCTCCTCCGCCCCCCCCCCATCTCTCTAGGGAAAAACTTGGTATCTGTGCCAACTTTCTTCCCCCTTCCCTCCCTCCTTCTCTCCTACTCTTTCCCCCCGCCCAACTGCTGCCAGCCGGCGTCAGCGCCGAATTGCCATCTCCCTCAGCTCTCTGTGGAGCAATCTTGAGGAGCAGTAAGGTGTGACGCTGGGCTCTGCCGGCTTCGCAGCACCGCCTGCGGAAAGAGCGCAGGATGGAGGAGGAAGATTAAGAGAAATCGCGAGCAGGGCTCTGCTGCCATTGGTGTGTGCAAACGCCGAGGAGGAAGGGAGAGTGAGAGAGCGAGAGAGAAAGGGAAAAAAAAACCACAGCAGCTGTCGGCCTAATTCTTCTAACACTCTGCTTGTGGTCATATTAGAAAAACAGATTATGCCCCTCGGTGCCACTCACTTATATTTGACATACGTTAATGTTCTATATCTTCATTCTCTGGTCTCCGCTAAGCTGGACTTCGGGTTCGGGGCCTGGGGCTGGCCGGGCGGAGGGGCACAGGAGAAGCTGCCCCGTGCCCTCTCCTCCCCTCCGCTTCCTCAAACCCCCCTAGAAACAAAAAGCACCACCTCTATCTTTATATCTGGTGCTACCATTTGGTTCTGCTCTCAATTTCCTCCCCGCCCCACCTCCATGATGGTGTCTTTGTAAGGAGCTCTTCGTGTGCCCTCCAACAAAGCATCCTCCCTCCTCCCTAAAGGATCACCTTAGGACCTGCCAAACCCAGCCGAACTCTGGGGCACCCGTTTTACCTTGGCGCCTCCCTTGCCTATTAGGAGGCGTAAGGAAGTAGGAAAGGGTAAGTCTAAGAATGCACATCCCAGAGTTGGGGAGGAAAGACATCTCAGGACCCCACAGGTCAATCTAGGAGGGTATTTCAGTAGCTATGGAAACCAGGTTACCCCACACTACTAACAGTCTTGAAGGAAAGTAGGGGTGCAGCCTATTAGGGTCTTTTCTTCCCAGCCCCCAAGCTGGGAAAAATGACTAGACGTGAGAGCAAACCGGCTGGCCCTGTACTTTTACCTGTCCCTCCCTGGCCCCAGTGGGTGCCCCTGCCCCTTCTCTGTTTTTCTAATGTTCATTTGATGGCGCCTTGTTCCACACTGTGTGCCTTGTCCTCTTCCGAGACCTGTTGCTTAGCAACCACCAGTACCTTCTTTCTAATAACTCACAGGGACCATGAGATATATCTATCTCTTTATCCCTCTCCCCACTCTATTTATTGTTAATAATCAAAGCCCCTGCTTCAGGTTCACATGGCACTGTTTTCCCAGAAGGTATTGATAAGCATCAGCTTGTGTGCCCCAAAAGGGTGGAAGGTAGACTTAAGCTAGAAAGGAATAAGTTTAAAACTAAGAACTTTCCAAAAGGGTAAGGTGGGAAACACCAAAGAACAAGATAATGGGAAGATCTAGAAGCTGCTTCTCAGGGTAGTCTTCAAATGGGCTGCAGTTCATACAAATCTTCACAAATTTCTCTGAATCCTTTAGGTGTGTAATCATCTCTTTTTTGTCTGAACCTGTGATTTTCATTGGTAAAGGGAATTCCCAGTAGGAGTAGTGAAGGCTTTATTTGGCTACAGTGAGTAAATTTAGGTCCTCCTGGGGTTGCTCTCTAACTCCTGAAATAATTCCTCCTGGTCCTTCACCAGTCAATAAAAATCTGATTCTATTTCTGGTAGCTGGGATACACACAGAAGTAGGGAATTCTTCAGTCAAGGTGGGAGAATATCCGACCTCAGGGTTAAAATGAAGATGACTTGAAAAGCTCTCAACAGTGGGATTAGTTCTAAATATCAGGCCTGTTCCTTCCTGTTCTCCCTTTTCCTTCACTTCTCCCCTTCTACTCGGTCTCCATCTAATCTACCACCTGGTCTTTGATCTGTTGCTATAGAGACCACCTCTTCCCCACTGCCCCCAGGAATCCTAAGAGAAGTTAAGACATTGCAAATGAGGGAGCAAAGCCATGCTTGAAGAATCCAATGGTCATTGAGTAAGTACCTACCGTGAAAAGATAAGACTATATTACATCTAGAGTCTTAAATCCAGAAAGTATATTAGAGGTCATTCAGTCTAATCACTGGAAATTACTGCCCAGAAAGGGGAACTGACTTCCCTAAAATTTGAAGAGATCATACAGTTAAATGACAAACCTAAAACTAAAACCCAGAATTCGGAGTTGTATCCATTAAAAAAAAATTGATGAATATCATTTTTTTTATCCATGTTGCTTGCTTATTGTTGTAATTCCCAATAACTATTGTTCCTCCACCACTAAAGAGAACTCCCTATTATAACAAAGATATGTAATTAAACAAAACAAATCAAGACATGGTCCATGATTAACAATGTGTGCCTTGTTCTGTACTTATAGGCCAACATCTTTCTGCAAAGAAGAGAAAACAATGCTTCATTTTTCAGCTCTCTGAAGTCACATTTTGATCAGTCTGAAGGTCTTTCAACATTGTTTTCCTTGTGGTCTCTGGGTAGATTGCTGCTCCCACTTCATCAATTCATACAAGTCTTCACAAATTTTTCTGAATTCTTCATATTTGTAATTGTCTTTTTTGTGTGTCTAAATGTCTCATTTTCATTGGTAAAAAGAATTCCTAGGGAGGAAACTCACCCTACCAACGAGGGTGAGCATTTTCTAGACTCAGCAGTGTCTTATCTTAAAGAATGGCTTATGGCAATGAGAAGTTATATAGCTTGCCCTGGACCAAACGCGGTGAGTTATCCTGACTCTGAGGCCAGCCCTCTACTCATTAGGCCACCCTGCTACCACTCCGAAGTTTGTTTCTTAAGGCATAATAATGTTATTTTATAATCATATGCCAGAACTTGCTTGGCAATTTCCTAGTAGGCACTCACTTTATTATCAGTTGTGTGTTATCATAAAAGGTGCTGCTATAAATATTTTTTAATATATGGGACCTTTTCTTCTCTCCTTGACCTTTCTAGGTCTGGTAGTAATTTTATGAGTCAAAGGGAATGTACAGTTTAGTGACTTTTCTATTTCAGCTGAAAACTGCTTTCCAGAGAGGTCAGAAATGGTTGCTAGTTCCACAAAATGGTACCTTAGTGGTCTTTGTCTTTCCAAAACTCCTCTGACACCTCTAGTGGTTTTTCTCTAATATATAGCTCTAATATGAGTTAAGATTTTTCCTGAGCCTTTCATAAAAAACTCCTAGAGCAGAGGTTCTTTTTTTTTTTTTTTTAATATCACAGATCCCTGATGAAACTCATAGACCCCCTTCTTGATAATATTTTTAAATACATAAAATAAACTATGTAGGACTGCAAAGGAAACCAATTACATTGAAATGAGGATATAATTTTTTTCACATCCAAGTTTACAACTCTTTAAATGTATTCTTGGATCCCTTAGGGCTCTTAACCCAGGGTTAGGTTAAGAACAGGAACTGGCCTTCAGGAAGTGGCTAAAAGTGATGAATGAGGGCAGAATCCAAGGGGAGAAAGGCCCACATCAATCTAGCACTGACCTGATGAGGCATTCTTAGGCCCAACCCTCATTCCCTACCTGCCAAATATATATCAGAATTGTGGACAAATAGGGATTGAGGACTTTACCTCCTTCTACATGGAGGGAGATATATGGAGGTTGAGGAATACAGATCAAGCATACTATTGCCTGGTGAGAGTAGGGTCCCTATAATCCTTCTATTGTTCTTTCCTCAGCTTATATAATTTTTGATTTTTAAAAATTTGGTTTTTTCAATGAACAAAAATATATTTTATCTCCCTCTCAACTCTGTCCCCCAAAGGAAGAAAAAAGAAGAAAAACAAAACCCTTGTAACAAGCATGAATAGTCAAGCCAAATAAAATTCCCTCACTGGCCACAGCCTCAAAATATGTCTCATCCTGCACCCTGAGAGCAGTGCCCCTCTGTGAGAGAACATGCTTCCTCACTGGCCCTCTGAAGTCCTGGCTGTTGGCCTGTGATTTCCAGCTCTGACTAGGGTATGTGTCCCTCACCCTTACCTTCCCCACCAAGTTTTTCCTTGCTAGCAACGTGACTGTCATGTTCACTCAGTCTGTAGAGCTGTGTATACCCCCATGCTTCTCCTCTGTCTGACCCCCTCCCCCAATCTGAGCCTTCTGTGGGAGACAGATGGGGTGTCTGTGATGGAACAAGCTCTGGGCTCCTTGCCGCCTGGGGCGGGGAGGGCTCCCCTCCATCTTCCTGCTACTCCCTCTCCCCACCCAAGGCACTGAAATCCACATGGGACCTACTAGTCTACTAGAAGCAGCTTTCAAATCCAGCTCTCCACCCCAGCTAGCACCCAGAGAAAAGGAGAACCAGTTCTCCACTGCTGAGGGTCTGGGCTGGACTAGGCCCCAGTTGGAGACAGTGCCAGGCGGGCGGGGAAGGGGGCTCCTGCAGGGCCAGGAACTAGGTTAGGAGACTGTGGTGCCCAATGCCTCGTGACTAATGCAGAGAGGCAGCAAGAGACAAGAGCTTCTCCTCACCTCCTGCAGGGCTGCCACGCTGGGGACCCAAGCCTGGGCTCTGGGGTGGAGAGGAGTTCAGAGCAGTGACTTTACCTTTTTTGTCCTGTCTTTCCAAGATTGTGGAGGAGTCGGGCAATGTGGAAAAGAGAAACGTTTCTCTGGCCTAAATCTACATCCTTACTCTCCCTCACCCCATGTCTGACCTAAAACAGGCCACTGGGCAGGACATCAAGAGTCTGTCATTTTCTCAGGAAAAGACAAGATGAATTCCTTTAACACCCCACCCCCGCCTTTGTCCCTGTACAGAGGTTCCACTTCCCATTGGGGAAAATCTGGTGCTCTCTGTCTGCTCTTTACCCTTAACTATCCTGAAAGCACAATCTGAGATCCCAGCAGCCTCAGCTGGGATATAGTCTTTGAAGGTAACTAATCAATCCTCCCACCTCAGCCCCCAAATCTTTTGATTTCTCCCATCTGGGGTGAAGGCTCTCTAAGCTAGGGAGGTCTCTGCAGGAGGCCCCAGCAACAGAGCCTAATAGACTGAATCCCTCCGTCATCCTCACCTCACCCCCATTCCAAGTTGTCTCTGTTGCCTCGGAGATGTCTGGGGAGATGAGAACTGAGTCCCAAGCTGGGTGGCAGAAGTGGCAGAAGGAAGCCAAGGGAATATGAAGAATCAGTAAGGAGGTAAGTACAAGAAGTCTGCTCTGCCTTCACTCTGACAGATCTGATGACCTCTGGAGGGCATCCAGTCTTTTGTCAAGGCCTTTGCTGCTCCTATAGTCTGAGCTCTGTCAACCCAAGCCGCCTCCCCCGCCTACCCACATACTCTTCAGTTATTACTACTGGGTTGGCTGGGTAGGGAGGAGGAGGAAGAGGAAAAGGAGGTAGGAGAAGCCATTGGGGGGTGGGGTGAGTGCAGTTAGATGGAGAGGGACAGACAGAAGAGGCGATTTCCTCCCCTTCTCACTGGTCCCTTCTCCTGTTCTCCCAGGCTCTCCAACCAGCCTTAATTACCTCTTTGCCTCTATATCCTTCTGAGCTTTGGTGCACAAAATCTGATCTGGCCTTGTAAAGATAGGAAGGTGAGAGAAGGGTAGATTTTACTGGGGAAGGAGGCTGGTTGGTGAAGGTGTTGCCACTCCCCTCCAATCACCAGCTCTCCCCATTTCCACCCCTCCCATGTCCCCTCCACACTGCCCAGCCTTCCTCCACAAATCTCTGGAGCTATGCTTTTGGAAGCCACGGGAGTGGAGAGGGTGAGGGGGGATGGGCAGGATGTTGCTCTCCCCCTGACCCCACCTGTTCTCCGTCCCTAATGAAGTGGGGCAGCCTAGGCCATTAGCCAAGTCTCCATATCCTCATCAAAAGCAGCATCTGTCCCCTCCAAGAAAGAAGGTAGACCCCTGAGGGGGGAGGGGAGAAACCAAAGGGGAAGGGGCCCCAAGCCAACCCATGTCCTCACCCCACATTCCACTGCAGGCCCAGAGCAGATATCGAACAGGAGTCAACCAGAGGCAGAGACAGCAGCCCTGTCTGCACATCCATAAATACAAGTGGCAACACAGACTAGGGCCCCTCTCCCCCCGCACCCCCCTTGCTCACCAAGCTACCTGGGCCTCAGTCACTGCCAGTCGAGCCTTCTTTTATTCATTCGTTGTTTTATTGCTGGCAAACACCACCGCCTGCCACTGTTGGAGGCGTTCCTGCCAAATCCATCCCAACATCTTGGCCTGGCATCCGGGCCGCATGCTAATGCAGAAATTTAAAGAGCTGCTTGCTTGCTCGGCTTTAAATCGGAATTTCAAATGAGCAGCCATGCTCCAGGGGGACTCAGGCAAAAGCTGAACAATATCTGACCCTGCCCTTCCCGCCCCTCAACAACCCCACACCCCTCAAACCTCTTTTTCTCCCCAGCTTCCTCCTTTCATTCATGGATGGGCAGGGAGGATCCTAGCAGGAATGTGAGGCTCTGGAAGAGCTGGGGGGATGAGGGGAGGGGAACTAGGGAGGAGGGACCCATTAAGGGAGAGAGGGAATCTCTTCTGTGGGAAAGGGGAAATAGGTGGGGATAGGATCTCCTGATCTAGGACAACATCTAGGACCCCCTGCTTTCAACCAAGGGAAGAAAGGATCTGCTAGGGTTAAGGGATCTACGGGGATGGCAAATTGCCAGCCCTAAAGAGGGAATTGGAGGCTGGTGGTCCAGCTGCCAAAAGGTCTTTGCTGCCAACCCCACCTCACTTCCCCTACACATCCTTTCCATCTTCCCCGTGAGGAAGAGAAGCAGGAGGCAGAGGGATGGTTAAGAATCTAAGGCTCATCATCGCCGGCACACACGAGTACATGAATCCCCATGCATGGGCAGAGTCAGTCAGTCGTGCACAAGTGGTTACAAATGCATGCACACTCTCAAACCGTTGCACATGCCTGCAGTCAAAAAGGAAAAGCAGAACAAAACAAAACCCTGCCCGGTGTGTCCATGTGACCTGCATCCTGCTTGCATCCGGACGCAGCTGAGTGTCCAGCCCCAGCCTTTCCCCACGATGACCTGCTTCCGGAAGCTCTTCAGCCTTCCTGGCCCTCCTGGGGGAGGCAGGATCAGCACCCTGCCCCTTCCAGGTTGGAGTGCCATCAAGCCTCAGGCATCAGTCTGGAGCCTAGCTGGTGACCGCCAGGACACAAGAGCTTCTTATCCCTGCTAACGTCTCAGGGAAGGACACACCTTATCCAAAACAAGCTTCGGGTTCAGGGCATGAATAGTCTGGACCAGTGTTCTTTCCCACCTGGAGGAGAGTGTAGCAAATGACTGTCATCCCTCAGAAACATGTATTTGATACCTACTATAGGTGGGACATTATGCTGTATGCCCTGAGCCCCACCCTTCACTCCACCAGAGGCAGAGGCATCTAAGACCTTTTGACTTGGTGACCTCTGCTTTACCTTGTGGGCTGCCATACCAGGAAAGACCCCCCCTGACCTCCCTCCCATTATAACCCCTCCCTCAAAGAACAAGCCAGTTCCTCTGGGGGTTGGTGTGGCTGCCAGCCAAGAGGCTCGGGGCGGGCCTGGGGCATGCAGCTGGCACTTGCCGGCCAGATCCCCCAGACATCCCCTATTCCCCACCCCCTTTCGAACAACCCCCACTCAGATGACTCCTGGCTGTGGGAGGACAGAGCAGAGAGAATAGTCCCTTCCTGTCCCCAGCCAGAACTTGGAGCTGGTCATATCCAAAGGGCTGCCTCCTTCCCACACTAAAACTTCCCTCCATCTCTGTCCTCCTCCCCAAGAGAGAAAACTCATACATACCAAGGACTGCCAACAGAATTCTTTAATCCCAATCTAGGTCAAACACTAGGGGTTCAGACTAGCTAGAAGTTTGTTCAGGGAATCACAGTAGTCTCAGGACTGATGCTTATAATTATAAAGCACTTAGCACTTAATGCTTCAGAGTAAGCACTATATAAATGTTAGCTAATATTACTATTATTATACAAGGAGCTTAGATGCTTCTCCAATATAATAGGAATCAGAATTCTGTTCCCAATTCATCTCACATTTCTCAGAGAGGGGGGACAAAGGCAGCTGATGGGCCCTGGGGAGCAGGCCCATGCATGGAGGCCCCACTCTCACCTAGATGCAAGCAGGGGTGCTGTGTGATATGGACATCCCTAGGACTAATTCTGCATGTATGTATAATGTTTGAGAATGTTTGTGCAGGAGTACTTGACTGACCATTTGTACCCATTAATATACATGTGTGCCCAAACTCATGTGTACATGTGTGTCTTCCAATAGTTCTCAACCATGGGAAGAAGCCATGCATGGTCACAAAACTCACTGGGAAAAGAATTCCTTTGGTACATTAGGGACTAGGGGCACTAGAGAGAAGAGAAAAATAGGTTGGGGATTATTTAAGGGAGAGGAGCTAAAACTAAGGGACTACCAAGAGAAGAGACGCAGGAGCTAAGCAGACCTTAGAGAGAATGTGAGGGGTACTTGGGGGAGAGGTGTGTGGACTTAAGGGAACACTGAGAGATGAAGGGGACAGATCTTGGGGAATAACTACCTTTCACATTTAATTAGCCATGTACAAATAGCATGCAAATCAGGTTTTTTTTTGTTGTTGTTGTTTTTTTTTTTTTTTTTTTTAGGTAGAGTCAATAGTGTTAGCCAGTGGTCCTCAAACTTTTTAAATACGGGCCAGTTCACTGTCCCTCAGACTGTTGGAGGGCCAGACTATAGAAAAAACAAAACCTCACACTGTCTCCGCCCCTCAGCCCATTTGCCATAACCAGGAGGGCCGCATAAACGTCCTCAGCGGGCCACATCTGGCCCACGGGCCGTAGTTTGAGAACCCCTGGACTGTTAGCACTTTTTTGAACAAGACTGGGAGTCAGGTTCTCTGAGGTACTGGACATGTAATATTGGGGAGAAACCAGAGACTTTGGTACAACTCAGAGCCAGGCTTTCAGCAATCTCCCTTGGGAAATTTCTGAAGACCTCACCTACTAGTTTATGGAGAAGTGTGATGGAAGGGGAAGTAGAAAGTGGAGGGACAAATTTAACTGTCATAGGAAGTAATGCTGGAGGTGAGAGCCACAAAGCAGAGCTGTACCTTGCCTGCTTCTTTCCCTCTCTCCCTCGTTCCCCAAATCATTGCGCCCATAGTGCCATTTGGCAGTACTGCCTTCTTCCACTCTCACCCTACCTTCTCCTGTCCCAATGTCTGGAAGACACCTAAATAACACATCCCCTGTTTACCACTGACGCCTGGAAAGTGGTGCCATGCTGGGACCAGTGGGGAGAACCACCAAGTTACAAAACTTCAAGGGACCTCCAAAAGTCAGCTTTTCTATCCCTCTACATAGAATAGAGCAGGATCCCGACAACTATAACCCCTAGATTTAATCTGACCCGCACCAGTTTTTGTACAAGTATTTTTGAAATGTAAAAGCCATTATTAACTAAAGGCCTTGGGATGAATTTGGCCCTTGAGCAAGGTTTGCCAAGCTTAGAAGGCCTGAGTTCCCGATTCTGTACAAATGATTTAACCTGTCTAAGAGTGGATTCCTTGATCTGTAAAACAGTGTGATGATGCTTACATTTCCTACCTCACATGGTTTTTGTTATATGCTTTGTAAACCTTAGAGAACTAAATGAGCCCATTTTACAAATGAGTAAACTGAGGCCCAACAAAATGAAGTGACTTGTTCAAGGACGCACAGCTAGTTCCATTTTTAACGATGAGAATTATTCATCTTATACCACAATCCTGCCAAAGATGATGCTGGGAGTGAAGGACAAAGAGATCAGATCTCACTTCCATTCGGGGGCTGGGACTGCCTCTTCTTGTCCCTCACAACGGTCAGAAGTGGGGGTCCCTTCTTAAGTCTAACCCTCCAAACCTCCAGGTGCATCTTCTCCCATCTTCTAAGATGGAGCTCATCTCACCCCCTTCAGCGGCGGTGTGAGCTGAAATAAAAGGGGATGGTGGGCAGTTAGACTCATGCCTTGATGTCCGGCTGCGGGTTTGAATGTTCCCAGGGGGCGATCAATAAGTCCGCACTCCCAAGCGCGTCCCCAGCCCATCGCCCTCTGCAGCGCTCCTCAGGCCCCCATCCCATTTCCCGCAGCCATTGCGGCCGAGGCGGTCTGGGAAGAGGGGTAGGGAAAGCAAAGAAAGCGGGTCCTGCACCTTTAAGAGCATCCCCTTTGCAGGCTCGGTGCAGTTGTCAAGGTGCAGTTGCTAGGGGGCCCATCAAGGTATTCACATTCAGCTGGGTCGCCACCAGCACGGGCTGCTTTGCTTCCGCCGCCGCCGCCGCCGCTGCCGCCGCCGCCGCCGCCGCCGCCTAAGCCTGAGCCAGCTCCTCCGAACCGTCTGGCAGAGTTGGCAGCGTCCCCGGCTCTCGGTGCCCCCGCGGTGCATGGCAGGCTGTGGCTTCATTACCCTGATTGATTCCTCCTGCTCCTCGCCCGCCACGGGGGCTGTGGTGAGGGGGGGTGGGGAAGGGGTGGCGGTGGAGGAGGAGGAGGCGGCATCTGTGCGCTCCTCCCTCTCCTCCTCCTTTCCTCCTTCTTTCTCTCCGGCTCCCCCTCTACCTGAGCGAGGAAAGCCTGGCCACGTGGAGCACAGAGAGAGAGGCGCCGGCCCCTCTGCCCACGGCCGTCGTCAGCTCCTGAGCCCGGTACTCCCTCTTCTTCCAAGGGGAAACGCCCCGGCCTGGAGATTTCTTTTCATCAGGGGAGGTGTGAATAATAACTTCTCTCCCAAGAACCGGGGGCAGCTCCGATGCTGCCCACCTGGGGCCAAATTTTGTCTCCTTTAACCGAGGATGTGTCCTTCGCTGTAAGTCTGCTCATCTGTTCAACGGGGACTGGGATACCTGGGTTACAGGCTGTTGTCAGAAAAGACCCTGCAAATCATACATTGGCTCAGAAATGAGAGGAATCCTCCAAAGGGGCAGAGGGAAGGACGCCCGGGCTGGTCGGGGAATCACTCACTTGGAGTAGAGAGCCGTCGTGGGTAGCAGCGCTGCGCTGCTGAACGTTTCACCACCGGCTCCGGGCACCAGGCGGCTGTGCTGGACCAACACTTCGGGTTCAGCCTGCCTTATTGACGTCCTCCCGTCACTTTCTTCAGCCTAGATAGTCAACAGAACCACAAATCCAGCCTTGGTTTGTAGTGTTCGCCTCTTTCCGACGTGGAACACGTTCACAATGAAAATTTAACAATCAGCTCACTGGCCCCAACACACTTGTGCTTGGTGATCCTGAAATAGCGCCCGCTAAATAAAAAAACAAAAACTGGAAAACTATCAGGCTTCTCTCCGATTTCAATCCTTTCCTCTTTAATGTACCTGGTTCCCTCTCTTACTGGGAAAGGATTCACCACTTTCCTGCACTCTAGGTGGTGAGTATGGTATGGTATCTCCTGGGTGCAGTTTTAAGGACAGGCTACGACTGGGTCGGGCCCACTCTCTGTATCACAAGCGCCCGCTCTCTTACATGATAGTTTGAAAGAAGATTCTTAAGAGAAGGGAAGAAATATAGCTACTAATCAGAGTAAGGAATGACTTTCCCCTATAGGGTGAGACAATGGGAATTGAACTGTAGAAAGAGGCCGAAACTGTGGGACCGGGAGGTTTTTGTGCCTCTACCTCCAAGGATGACCACATCTAAACTTCACTTTTTGGATGGAGGCAACGTGACTTGTGCAAGTTCTTCCCCTCTCTGCACCCAGTTTTCCCCTCTATCAAATGAGGGGGTTGTATTCAGTTCAATTTTATTTATTCATATTTATCATAAGTATTTAGTATTTATTAGTCACCTATGCTTTGGATGGCAGTTTTCTAGGAACTAGGGATATAAGGATAAAAATTAAATTGTCCCTGTCTTCAAGGAGATTACATTCTATTCACCATTAAATGATTTCTGAAGTCCTTTTCTGATCTAAATCCTAGGATTTTAAGACTCTCTCCAGTGTTTAAAGACCCTCAGAATAAGAGAGATTACATCTCCCCTTGGATGATTGTTCCCAGCATCTTTTTTCCATTTTAGTAACAGAAAATTCTTTGACTTGTAACTATTCTTCCTGCCATAATTCCACAAAACTTTGTCTCTGTTTCCAAGAGAAACGTCAAGTGCCCTGTCTCTTATTAAAAACACATCTTTAGAACTAGAAGGGGCCTTAAAGGCTATCTAATTCCTAGCATTCAAACTCTCCTGCAGAGAATGCAACTCCAATGGGCTGTTTGAATGCCAAATATACATTTGCCTCTATTTTACAGAGAACTCATCCAAAGTCAGAGAAACGATACAAAGATACTCTCAAGGTCTCTCTGAAAGACATTAGAATGGACACTGGCACAGGACCTCCCAGCATGGCATGCTCAGATCCAAGAAGGGACTATTTGTGCCCTCCCAGTGATAGGGCTTTCAGAGTTCATCTTGTCTGATCAGCCACAGTTAGAATCACTCTACCTTGACCCCAACACAGTGCTGTCATTTTGGTCCTTTTTGAGAATGAAGATAAATGACAATTAATCCAACCCCTACCTTTTACTGAAGGATAGAGGAAGAGAGAGGCAAAGTCATATATCTAAGTGATGAAGAAGGCATTTGAAATCCAAGAATCTTGGGTTTTTTTTTCCCTAAACACAAATTATGTTGCCACCCTGTCATCAGTTGGTAAGCAAAGTGCATAGAGTACCTGGCTTGGAGTCAGGAAGACTCCTTCCTGAATTTAAATATGACCTCAGACACTTACTAGCTATGTGACTCTGGGCAAGTCACTTAACCTTATTTGTTTCAGTTTTCTCATCTGTAAAAAGAATCGGAGAAGGAAATGGCAAATTTCCAGTATCTTTGCCAAGAAAAACCCCAAATGGGATCCCAAAGAGTCACATAAGACTGAACAGAAGTGGAAGAGGCATTGTTTGGCAGCAAATCATAACTCATAATAATAATAGCCAACATTTCTCTGTAGCCCTCATGGGGGTATTTCAATTTGCTATCTCTTTTATAATACTCAGAGGTAAGTGCTACAAGTGTTGTCATTTTTATTTTAATAGAGTAGGAAATGGAATATCAGAGAAATGACTGGCTCACAGTCATGAAGCTAGTAAATGATATCTGCAGGATTCAAACCAAGGTATAGAAATAAGTTTTGCATATCTTCACACATATAAAGAGTACTTATTGTTTTCCTTCTCAGTGAAGAGTGGGGGAAAGGGAAGAAGAGAATTTGGAATTCAAATTTTTTTAAAATGAATGTTTGAAGTAATTAATTGATTTTTTTAAAGAATTGAAACTTAGGTTTCCTGGCTCCAGACTCAGTAATCTCAGTGGTAGGAAAGGGGTTAAAGGGAAGAAGAGAATTTAGAACTCAAAAGTTTTTAACTGATAAATAAATAATGGGGAAGGGGATAAGAAAAGGATTCTAATCTAGGTCTTCTGGTTCCAGACCCAGTAATCTCACTATACCAAACTGTGGGTTATTTTCATGGAGTGCCTATTATTTCAACAAACCTCAGACTTCACTCTTCCATCCCCAGGACTTTCCTTTAAATCTTTCTATCTGACACATTCCTACATACACACCCTCACCCTTCCCCAGATTCAGAGGGATTGAATGAGAGCCAGAGGTATTGAGATTTTACAGTTAATAAGCAGAGCTGCAGTTATGTAATAAGCTTAAATTTTCACCTAAGTGACTCTTTCCTCCTCTACCACCATCAAATGTTTTCCTCTCTAGAACTACATAGGGTCTTGGAATTGGATATAATTTACAACTCTGAGTGACTATTCTCTGAGATTACCTTCCATTTACACTGTTCATTTCTTGTCATACAGTTGTAGGATATTGTTTTGTTTTTTTTTTTTTTGTTTTTTTGCTTATTATCTCTCATATTAGAGTGGGACCCTCTTGTGGGCAGGGACCATGTTTTTACTTTTCCTTTTATCTCCAACACTTAGTACAGGCATATAATAAACACTTAAATAAATGTTTGTTGGTTAATTGAGAGAAATGGAAGAAGACACAGAGATATAAGGCCTTCTAATAGAGCGGAAACAGTGATATATTTGGAATCAAGGAGCCTAGATGTGTTTTAGCTTAAATACTTAGTCTCTTTGTAACCTTGCACAAATGAACCATTCTGGAGCCCAGTTTATTCATTGTAAATTGGGCTGGTTGGATTCCAGTTCATTAGAATTCATTACAGCCTATGAGTTCTAATGTATCCACCTCTGGAATTTGGGGACAATATAGCCTGATTGGAATACTGTTTTAGAGCAAGTTAAAATGCAGTAATCTTCTATATGAAAGGTATAGTGTGAGGATACACAAAGATGGATGAGGTAAGACCCCTGTAGAAAAAAATATAGTAGGGGTGAGCAGCTATAATATAAATTACAACATGATAAATGCACAGAAGAGAAACAAAATCTTATGAGAAAGGAGATAACACTTCTAGGCAAGGGAATCAGAGCAAGTTTCTTAGAGGAGTGAGATCTGGAAGGCATTGGAACAAAATCTTTCCAGCCATCCTTGTTGACAAGATGAAGAGATGTGGGCTGGGATATAGTGGATATGTGGGTTTGGAACTGACTGGCTAACCATTCTTGCATTTGAATTGCCATCCAAAAAGAGCTCTTCAAGCTAGAAGCATGGGCCAAAGCTAATAAGGAGTAAATTTTACTGTGTGCTGAATGTCAATTCTTACAGTTTGGATTAAAAAAAAAAAACACCAACTGTACAAGAAAAGATGAAGAAGATACATCTAGGAAGTCATTTATGAAGAAAATACCTAAAGGTTTTAAGAGACTACAAGCAGTTTAATTCAACAAAAGCTAATTCACCCTTGGGCTGTATTATTAGAAGTATAGCACACAGCTGGAGGGAGGATGTAATCCTGCTTCACTCTCTTTTGGTCAGACCAAATCTATAGGGATTTCTGGTGCCATATTTTAGAAGGAATGTTGACAAATTGGAGAAAAACTTGAGGCAATGACCTGCAGGGATGTGAGGGGCTCACAAACTGTGGTGTTTAATGACTAGTGGACTACAAATTCTAGGATGTCTATTCTGGAAAGAAGACTGGAAAGAAGGGAGAGAGAAGAAAATTACTTTCAGTATTTGACTAGAAAGCAAATATAAGAGAAATTAGATTTATTTTTGCAATAAGTAAGGACCTGGAGGGCGGAGTCTTCTTTGTATCCCTCGAGTCCAGTCCAGTGCCTTGCACTTAGTAGATCCATAATAAGTGCTTATTTAATTCAATTAAGCTGGTTCAGGAGGGTTTTGACACAATATGAGGGAAAACTTTTTTTTTTCCTCAGAAGAGAATTCTCCATCAATGCCAGCTTTTCAGTGAAGTCTTTCTATTTCTATTTTACCGTCTGGTTCTAGAATATCAGGACAATTTTCCTTATAATTTCTTGAAAGACGATGTTTGGTTTTTCTTTTATTTTCTTTTTTTGACCATGGCTCTCAGATAGATGAATAATTTTAAAATGCTCTCTCCTGAAACTATTTTCCAGGTCAGTTGTTTTTCCAATGGGAATGGCAGCTCTTCAGGATGGCATTCCATGGCTATTTATGGGTAATATTATAGGCAGAATTCATTTGAAGAAAGAAGTCAATGTAGTGGAATGGAAAGAGATTTGGTAGCAAAGGATTTCAGTCCCAGTTCAAGCTTCCTCTCGGTGACCTAGACTCGATTTCTCTAAATCTCAATTCTGTCATCAGTAAAATGAAGAGTTTGAACTAAATTCCCTTTAGGAACTTCCATCTTTTAATCTATGAACTTCTTTGCCCAACTCTGAACTTTGTGCCTAGGATGGTGTGGCCCTAAACTAGGAGAAAGAAGGGCACTTTTTGAGTAGCAAATTTTACAGCCTACAAAATCTTTCATTCAGCAGATAGTTATTGAGTATTTCAATGAGATAGTTGTGGCTAGTACAGTGCTTGGCACGTAGTAGGCACTTAATAAACTTTTTTTCTTTCCTCTTTTTATGCACAATTAGCGGAGAAGATGCAAAAATGAACGACACACTCTTGCCCTCAGGGGGCTTCCAGTCCAGCTGGGAGGTTAAGACAAACTAACTTCCATCCAAGGCAGTGCCATATGGGAGGGGGCTGGTCCAGCTGATCTTCCAGCCCTGACATTCGGTGATTCTAGGACACCACCCGTCCACAGGCTAATTGTGCTGTGTATGGGGAAGTGAAAGCTGGGTGAAGGAGGAAGGGGGGGTGCGCTTAGTCCTGGGGCTGAAGACTTTGAACCTTTTTTTTTTTTAAACTTTTCCTTCAGATGTCAATTGTGTCATAGAAAGCAGTTTCCAAGCATCTTGGGTGGAGGGGCTAAATGCTCAGGGATATAGGGCAAGGCCTGTGGCCCTACTTCTGCCATCTCCTTCCCTTGACCCTCATACAATCCTTCTTTTCCCTCCCCCAAATCTACTTCCTCCGCCCTCCCCCAGACACCCACCTCTCCCCCGCCCCTGCCGGCCCATCCCCGGTTCCCAGCGCCTCTTGGCGGAGGCTCGGCTTCCTATTAATACAAACCACGTGGGACCCTTTCTGGGGCCGGTCTCCAGGCAGAAAACGGTCTCAGATCGGGAAACAGCCACAGCCCCCTAGTGGTTGTCGAGCGTCCTGGCAAGGGCAGGATCCCGATCCATCGTCCTGGAGGGATGGGGCTTCCTGGGGGGACCGCAGTGCGCTCGGAGATAGGATGCTTGCCGATGGGGAGAGGAATAGGAAGGAGAGGGTTAAGCGACCCCCCCCCGCCTGTCCCTTTCCTCCCCATCACCCCCCCCCATCTTTTTCCTTATTGCCCTCTCATTTCTCATCTCTCCACTTAGTTTTCTTAGTGGGGAAAATGACAGCTTTGTTAGTCAAAATGCCTCTATTCAGTACGCACCTGTTATGTGCTAGGTACTGTGCTGGGGATTCAAATAAAGACCCCCTAAAAGTGACCTTGGGCAAGCGGGAAGGGCTTCTGGGACTCAGTTTCCTTACCAGTTAATTCAGTCTTTCACTTAGTATTTATTAATCTCGTATGTGCCAACTAGACGTGGAGGGATTCCAGAGATGCCCCATTTCCTTCATGGAAGGAACTCATTAAACACCTACTATGGGCAAGGCGCTGGTTTAGTGACAGGTTCTGAGAAGGAAGGAAGAAGACAAGCATCTGTATTAAGTGCCAGAAGTGCTCCTCACAACAACCCTGGGAGGTCGGTGTTATGGGTATTATTCCCATTTTCCAGGTCAGGAAATTGAGGTTCAGTGACTTGCCTAGGATCACACAACTAGTTTTTGAACTCACGTTTTCCAGACCCTAGTCTCAGAGTGCCACCCATTGTACCTGCCTCTGGGAACACAACAGTAAGTGAATCAGTCTCGGCCCTCTAGGAATAGAGGAAACTATTATAACATATACACAGACCCACAAATCCGTGTACAAAGTTCAAAGAGTTCAGTGACGTTCCCCCCTGCAGTCTGAGCCATTCCCTCTTCCCAAAGGCCTTTTACGAGGAATTCCTAACGATGAGCTACCAGCTCTCCAACACAACGAGATAGGAACTGTCGTGGAACTCTTGGATTTCTGGCCACAGATCCCAGCATGTCAGACGTGGAAGAGACTTCCGAGCTCTACTCCAATCCCGGTTCCTTTATGCTTCCTCAGTCCTCTTCTCCCCTCTCAGTACCTTATTCCTGTGGCTCCTCTCTCCCTCTGACTGCAGAAGGTGGAAAGTGGACGTCAGGGCGGTCCTCCCAGATCCTGAATTTAAGGAGAGCCGAGCACAGCCAGTTTAGTCATTTCTCAGCTGGCTAACGAACTTCATCAACTTTCCTCACAGGAGACTTTTCTTCTCCTTTTTATCTTCCCTTTAGATTGTGAACTCTTTGAGACCAGGGACTGTCCTTTGCCAAAGACTTCTCCATTTGTTCCTTATGCCAAGACCTACATCTTAAACAAGACCAGCCCCAGGAAGACATTTATGTAGCGCTTTAGAGTACACCATTTTATTTTCTCAATGATTCTTGGGGCTAGGAGGTACAGATATCATCCCCATTTTATAGATGAGAAAATTGAGGCTCTGAGGGGTTAAATGGCTTTTCCATTGGACACCCAAATGGTTAAAAAAAAATCAAATATAGGACTCCAACTGAAGTAAAAATGACTCTCTTCCCCTGTCAGAAAGAAACCCAGAATCCTGTTCACGTATAGAATAATGTGAAAATCAGAGTCTATTGTTATTTCACTCATTCTGTCTCCAATCTAGTTAGCATCTAGTTCACAACAGTCTTTGAGATAATGATTAGCATAACCTTAGAGAGGTCTTGGACCTGATCTTCCAGGTGCATTCCATCTAGCTCTCTGACCCTCCCTCTTAAGTTCTTGCCTTTGCACCCAAGGCTCTATTTTCCTTATAGGAAATCTGCTGCTTCTGAAAACCTTTGCTAAGTTTTCTCTAGGACTAAACCCACTATTTGGCTTTTTCTGTCCCTCCTCTAGTGCCTTCCCTCTAATAGCACCTTTCTCCTTATTCTAGCTAACTCTGGTCAGTCTAACCTGCCAGTCAATGGCTTACTCCCACTCCACAGAGTATTTTCCTTTTTCCTGGTTAATTGTGAGTTCCCCTGAGAAATTTGTCTTTTTCCTTGCTAACTATATGCTCTCCCAACTCTATTTCAAATTTGCCATTTCTGGTGCCTATTTTACCCCTTCATTTTGGCTGTAACCTGTTCCCCTAAATAAACCTGCCTCGTGCCAGACTGAATTTTTGTCTCTGTGAATTTGTGACATGTTTATGTCAAACCAGTTACTGCTTTCTCGACTTTATGACAATTCAGGCTTTGCCTAACTCCAAGTCCAGAACCATATATTGCTTCTGTCCATTTCCACTGTTATTCTGTTTCCTGACTCTACCATACCCTTCCTTTTTAAACCACTAGAACCACTGTCAGCACTTCTGATGGCCTTTCCCCAATTTGTCTTAGGATGAGGAAGGGGGACACGGTGTTGTCAACATGATGACATTGAACTCCTCTGGTTCTCTGTATCTAGAATGCACACATCTTAGCTCACAAAAGATTCTGCCTGCCTTCCTCAAGCCCATTAGACCCCTGGCCCTAGCAAAATAGACTGACAAAGCTTGAGGTGAGGAATGGGAACCTCTATTAAATTCAGCAGGCATAGGACTGACTATCTTAGGGCATCAGCTTTTCTCCTGCCAACACCCAGGCTGGCAATCTTGTCACTTGGAGGAGGAAGGGGAGTAGTTGGGTTTCCAGGGAGAGACCTAAATAGCTAAGAACAACCCACAGGAGGTCTCTGGGCCCCAGAACATTAAAAAAATAAACAGGCTGGGATTGGTGGTGGCAGCAGATCTGTGAAGTGGCCAATGAGAGAGAAAGTAAAGGAAAACCTTAGATGGAACAAAGCCTGGAACGATTAAAAGTGTTGGCTCCCTGCTTCTTTATTGTCCCCCAGGAACCCTCTACAAAGGAGGCTCTAGACTCAGAGAAACATAACATAAGGAGCCCTGGATACAGAAAGCCCTCAAGGGTCATCCAGATAGAGAAGAATCCTCCAAAGTGGATTCAAGACCCAGAAAACCTCCCACAGAGAAGCGGTAGAATGACCCTGTGGTGGATCTCTAGACAAGGAGATCACAGAAAGAGAATCTGAAGCCAGGAAAAGACCTAACGGACATACTGACCTGAAAGGGAGTATGGGGAGTGGAGAGAATATGGATCATCTAGCTGTGTGACATGGGTCAATCGATTAACTTTTCTGAACTTAAGATTCCTTATCTATAAAATGATCATAATTCTGGTCTCCTCTTGGGATTGTTAAAAAGCAAATGAACTCAAGTACAGTTTTATAAATCTTTTTTTTTTTTTTAAACAAGGCAATTGGGGTTAAGTGACTTGCCTAGGATCACACATTTATTAACGTTCTAATAAATGTTCCGTATCTGAGGTAGAATTTGAACTCAGGTCCTCCTGACTCCAGGTGCAATGCTAGTCTAAGTTTTCTTTCTTTTTTTTTTTTTCTTTACTGTGGACAGGAAGCATTGACAAAGGATCCACAAGATTAAGGGAACTGCTTGTTTAAAAAAAAAAAAAAAACACAACACAACAAAACAAAACAAAAAACATCTTCCTGGAAAAAAGAACTGAGCTGACTTTTCAAGAAGAGTTCATTGAGATTCCCCAAGCCAAAATGTATTGTCCCCAGCACTCTCTCACCCATCTGCTAGGCAAGATGGAGGCTCACAGACACCTCACATGCCATCATGGCTCATGCCCCACTGCCGGGCTTGCTCCTCCCCCTCCTATTTCTCTTATTGGGGGAGGGAGGAAGAAATCCTCCTCTATCATCCCACATGATTCCCACCCCCACCCCCTTAGTCTTCCATTCTGCCTTTCCTGGAATCTGACTGTCCTGGGAAGAGCAAAGAGAGATCCAGTGAGGTCACATGAAGGTTAGAAGGGTGATCAGGTTTATATAGGAGATGAGTGATAAACCGAGGGAGCAAGTTCTCCCCCACATCTTAATTCAACCAAATGATGCTGCAAAGTCCCCCCCTTTGCTCCCCAAGCCCCCAGCTATCAAGTCCAGAGCTTTGCTTAGTTAATAGAATACAAAAGAAGGAATGGAGGGGGGGCTGGGTGCAGGAGAGAGCACTGGAGAGAGAGAGGGAAAAGTTGGGTCCTTTCCAAAGAGTTAATGTTCCACAGTATGATCGATTAGATGTCAGATGTAATTTCAAACCAATACAAGATGAATAGCATAATTTTCCCCCTCTCATTTTAGACAGAATTAAGAATCCATTAGCTAACACAAATTTTTGGCAAGTTTAATAGAAGCTCAAATCTACATTCGGAGGAAATGTTCCCCAAGGCCTGCTTGGAGACTTTGCTCCCCAGATCCTCCCACCCCCACCCCCAGCCTTGTCCTCCTCATCCCCTCTGCCTGGTAGCCCAGCCCAGAGATTAATTGGACTAACCCTGCTCACAATGGCCTGGGTCCTTGGCCATTGTCTTCTTGTGACAATGGGGCAGTGGAGAAGGGAGAGGGAGGGGTTGGCAAAGGGCCCGGGAAAGGGGGGGGGGGAGGCACAGGATTTGTGAATTGGCCCCTAGGGTGTGTAAATGATTGGAGATTTGGGCACTTTGAGGTTCAACATTTCCTCCATCCTCAGACCCCCAATGCATCCCCTTTCCTTAGCAATCTGAAAGAGGAAAGAGGGAAGAAGAAGGATAACTCTTCACTCCCTCTCTTCTACCTCCTTTCCTCCTCAGGCCCATAAAGGCTGTCTTTTCATTCCCCATACCTACAACGAACAGACCATCTGTCCTGGATTTTCCAAGACAGCCCGGATTTAAAGAAAAGAAGACCTGCTTGGAAAAAGGAATTGGATTCAACAAGCATTTCTTCAGTGATTACTACCACTTAGACCCTCTGCTGCATCCTGGAGATACAAAGACAAGAGCCAAATTGTCCTTGCCTTCCCAGAGCTTACATTTTATTTTGAATTGGGGAAATGACAAGTACACTAATAATAAATATAATCGATATACAAAGTAATGGGGGTGGGTAGGATCTCAGAGAGATTGAGAAAAAGTCTAGATTAGAGTTATAAATGATGAGGAGTAAATTGGGGCTCTAAGCCGAGATGGATCAGCTATTCTCCTCCTGGGTCTGATTAACCTCTCTCCTTCCCCAAAGTAACCAAGGGCAGGTTCGGTATCCAATGAATTCGCTACTCAATGCTGTATCAAAACAAAGTATTGATAGTAAAGAGATAGACAGGCATTTGGCCTCCAGGAAGGCCAAACTGCCTGGCAAGAGGGATGCCAGTTGGCGGGCAAAGACTGGTGTAGACCGAGGACAAGGATTCCATTTTTTATAACTTCCTTTTATGCATAACTAGGGTCATCAAAACAACATTTGCACAGAGATGTTATCCAAGAGGTTCCGGAGATATTTGTAAATAAGACAGGAATTTCTCTTAATCATTTGTATCTCAAATTATCTCCTTTTACCCCTCCTTAGACAAGAATTTCCTGTTAATTATTTTTATCTTGAACTATCTCTTTTTTCGACCTTATCAATAAATGATTCTGGGGATCTGGAAAGCCTCCCAAGCATGGAGGTCAGATTTCAAAGTCAAAAAGACTGGAGACAGAGTATCATGTCACCCTACTCCTGGAGGGCAGGACTCAGGGTAGGGGCTTCCCTTGCTGATGGTCCCTCACTGGCTGAGGTGGAAAAGAACAATCAAATCCAGAGACTTAAAGGAAATCCAGCACGAGGCTTAAAAAGTAATCAGTGCTTCCAGCTCTCCTTTATTTTAATTGTCAACTATTTATTAGGCCATGCTATATAGGTATCCTGGACAAAAATGAAATAGTACCTGTCCTCAAGAAGCTTATGTTCTACTTTAGGAGACACAGATATATGCACCCAGATAAAGTGTTCTTTTTTTTTTTTAAAGGTAGTTTGAGGGTCATAGAGAGAGCTACAGGGGAATTTAAAGGTTATCTAATCGAATCACCTCATTTTACAGATTAGCCCAGAGAGGTTAAGTGATTTGCTAACACAGGCTGTGCATTAAATCCAAATGTAACATTTTTTCCCTGCACCACCCTGTGGTAGGAAAAAGCAGTAACAAACCAGAGAATCAGAGGTTTCTTGGAAGAAGGAAGTATTTATTAAGTACCTTCTATATTCCAGGAACTGTGTTCAGCATTGTACAAGTATTAATAAGGATCATCCTCACAACAGCTTTAGGAAATAAGTACTGTTATCACCCCCATTTTGTAGCTGAGGAAACTAAAATATTGATAGAGATTAAATGATTTGTACAAGATCACATAGGCTCCATTTGAACTCAGGTCTTCCTGATTCTGAGCACCCTAGCTGCCTTGGACATTTTGCTTTCCAGGTCTAGGTCCTTTGTCAAAGGGAACTGGACTTTAAATGAAGTTTAAGAACCTGAAGAGACACAGGTGGGGAGAAGTGCAATTCCCGAATTAGGGATGTTTCCCACCAGTGCAAGACAGAAAAGGGGTTAGAATTAGTGTACTATGACTAGAATGGAGCTGGGTAATGACCTAAGGTAAGCAAAGAAGGAAAAGGAGGAGACAGGGGAAAAAAAGGATCTAGGAAAATGGAGATTATCCAATGCCACACCAGTGGCTAAAAATTTCCCTGGAAGTATTTTCATTTGTTAAAGGGGTTTGCCTCTGTTATGGAGGATATCCACACAGAGTCCAAATAGTAGAAAGATTCATTATAGAAGGTGAAATCTTCCAAGTGCTCCTATTTGCAGATATCATTGTGCTGATTGCATCAAATCCTTAAATGAGAGTCACCACCATTCAATAAACTTAGGTGAACACTATATACAGAATAAACCAAGCAGATGAAGAATGCCAATTGTCCAGATAATATATACCGTTCAATGAAGAGCTCACCCAGCTACATCAACATACATTTTGAATAGACACTGCCAATAGGCCTGTGTTCTAGGTTCTCCAGCTAATTTCAAGGTTTGAAGTAGAAATCAGGCTCTCCTATTTTTCAGTCATTTCATGTCTGAGCCTTTGTGACCCCACTTGAGGTTTTCTTGGCAAAGATATTGAAGTGACTTGCCATTTTCTTCTCCATTTGACAGAAGAGCAAACCGAAGTGTTTTACCCAGAGTCACAGAACAAGTGAGTGTCTGAGGCCAAATTTGAATTCAGATCTTCTGGATAGATAGATATCATAGATAGATAGAGATCCATGGATGCCTCTACCTGCCTCTTGTCCATTCCTTGATAAGCAACATGTCTCTAAATGAATAGTTAAGTGCTAAACATCGCCTCTATATCCTAAATGGTGAAAGCAAAATCCAGTGTACGATCCTTACATAATCTGGTGAGATTGAAGGATAGAAATAATTATACCAATGAGTTGCAGCTGTCTGGATTGCCAATGGAGATCCAATGTTCAGAGTGTGAATGCTGCTCTTAGTCCCCTTGGGCACTTTCTGATTAAGGAGAAGCAATCTCCTCTGAACCTATAAGGGTCAAACATATGACCTCCAGGCAGCATGCTGTCCACAACATTCCCTAATGTGTTCAGAACCAGATTAAATGATATCACTGAATCACAGATCACATGCCAGACAGTAAGGAATATGAAAACTAGAAAATTGGAAAGGGGCTAAGCTATGAAAGGCTCTGAATGTCTTTATATATTTTGTACTTTTGCTTTTGAAGAGAACCAATGACATTATGGGGTGATATCTTGACTTGCTTGTGAATTGGATTTGTGAGGCAGAGTTGTGCAAAGTCATCAGCCTCACTTTCTCTTCCAGATTCATCAAAAGTCCCATGGCAAGACAAAAGTCAAGATGACTGGCAACGGTCCAGGATGCAGTGGATGACCTTAGTGTCTTTGATAGACATCAAGCTCTAAGTGTTCCACAGTACTTGTTTCAACCACCTTCATGGCCATTGAAACAAGTTGTTCTCATCCACCAGAGGAAGTCTTCATGTGTTTAGAGTATATAACCCCTAACTCACAGTTGGGTTTGGGAGACATATCAGTTACCCTCAACCTGGTTTAGCTCATCTGCCAAGATGGTTTATTGAGTTCATGAACAGCTTCTTAGAGCCACGGGAAAGAACTGTCAGGTAGAACCCAAAAGTGGATAAGCAGCCCTGAAAAGGGTTTGACAAGCTCTCACACCAGAAATGCTAGCCTTTCCCGAACACACTATATATTCTAATATTAAATATTAAATTCTTGAAGTATAGAGAGCCACGGGAGTTTATTGAATGGAGGGTGACATGGTTAGAACGATGGTTTAAGAAGATCCATTTGATAGCTGCATGGAAGATAGAGTGGGGTGAGGAGAGACTTGAGGCAAGGCGATCAATCAGCTAGCTATAGCAACAGTCCAGGCAGGAAGCGATGAAAGCCTGCACCAGGGTGGTGGCAATGTATGAAGGGGCATATGCTTACAAAGATAGAATCAACAGCATTTGGCAACAGATTGGATGAGGGGTGGGGGTCAATGAGAGTGAGACATCAAAGATGACATCAAGCTTGCAAGCCTGGCTTCCTGGGAGATTAATGGTACCCTCAATGATAATAGAGAAATTAGGAAGAAAGGAAAGTTGGGGGAGGGTGAGATAATGAGTTGAGTTTTGGACACATCGATTTTAGGATGTCAACAGGACATGCAATTCAAGATGTCTATTAGGAAGATGGAGATGCAAGACTGAAAGTTAGTAGAGCAGTGCTGGATAAATATATCTGAGAATCAATGGCCATAGAGATGATAAGTAAATCTTTTGGAAACTGAAATAGTATAATTGGAGAAAAGAAGAGGGCTCAGAACAACCTCAAGGTACTCCCCAGTTAGAGAGTCCTAATTTAAAGATCCAATTAAAGAGACTGAAGAGGAGCTGGAAGAGAGGTAGGAGGAGAACCATGAATTTGATTGAAGGTCACAAGATGTTTTAGATATCAAGATTGCTTCTGTTTATATAGTTAAAAACTCTGCTTGTGCTATCAGTTTTTATCAATGAGGACTCTGGCCCTCTCAAGTATTCTTGAAGATTTACAAGTGTCACTAGGTCAAGCACTGCCCATCTTGAGTTCATGGACAGTCTTTTCTGAACACTAATTGGCTGGAGCATTCTGCTACAATCCTTTCTGGATCCATGATTGGTCTCTAAAGTTCAAAGCTTCAGATGTGGACCCCTGTTTTCTGGAGGGGAAGATATGATGTTCTGATTACCACAATTAACTTAAGGATGCTGTATGGTCAAAAACAGGAGGAAATAGTTCATGGCCAATGGCAGTGGGAAATAGTTATATCAGGATTGGCAAGCTACTCATCTTGGATATTAATATATATAATAAAAGATGTTGTTCTCTGTCTCTCCTGTGTCTATCTCTGTTTCTCTTTGTCTCTGTCTCTGTCCTCTTCTCTCCTTTCTCTCCCTCTCTCTGTGTGTGTGTGTGTGTGTGTGTGTGTGTGTGTGTCTGTCTGTCTGTCTGAATGAATGAGTGAATGAGTACAGAACTTTGTGGAAAAGTAAAGAGAAAGGAAAAATTTGATGCATTTTTGACAAGAAAATTTGTGAAGTTACATGTGCCAATGCTTCAAAGAAAGCTGCAAATCTTCAAGCAAAAAGCAAGAAACCATATTTAAATGTAACGTTTCTTCCACTTAGGAAAAGGGTCTCTAACCAAAAAAGGGATCATTACACTTTTAGCTGTAGTCAACAATAAGCAACAATATCACTAATAATAACAGTTACAATGTAAGTTTGCCCTATAAACTTTGCTTTACTTCTATAGCACCTCAAAATATCAAACCAAGTCACAGATGAATGATCTGGATAGTTAAGTATTTAACAGGAGAAAAAAGGAACTGGGACTAAGAATAGGGTTAAAGAAGGGATTAGGAAGAGCAGGAAGAAGGAAAAAAAAACAGGAAGCTAAAAATGAGAACTATAGAATGTTTTAACTGAAAGAGTTCTTAAATATTTTGTGTACCCTCATTTTATAGATAAGGAAACAAAATTCCTTGGAAGTGAAGTAATTCAGGTGGTAAGAGAGCAGGGATCCAAATCTAGGTCATCTAATTACAAATCTAATGGCTACAGTAATGACAAATTTCATATGACAATCGTAAGTGCTATGGGCCAATCAATCATATATCAAGAGCAAGTGACAAAGATCTCTTAAGAAACCTAGAAGAAAGTCTTTATGGGGGATCTATTAGATGACATGGACAAAGATCTTAGCTTGTAATCTGGAATTATGCCCAAAAAGTTATCAAAATGTGCATATCCTTTGACCCAGCCATACTACTACTGGGCTTATACCCCAAGGAACTACTAGAGAAGGGAAAGGGACCTGTATGTGCCAAAATGTTTGTGGCAGTCCTTTTCATAGTGGCTAGAAGCTGGAAGATGAATGGATGTCCATCAATTGGAGAATGGTTGGGTAAACTATGGTATATGAATGTTATGGAATATTATTGTTCTATAAGAAATGACCAACAGGAGAAATACAGAGAGGCTTGGAGAGACTTATATCAACTGATGCTGAGTGAAACAAGCAGAACCAGAAGATCATTATACACTTCAACAATGATACTGTACGAGGATGTATTCTGATGGAAGTGGATTTCTTCAACATAGAGAAGAGCTAATCCAATTCCAATTGATTAATGATGGACAGAACCAGCTACATGCAGAAAAGGAACACTGGGAAATGAATGTAAATGGTTATTTTTACCTTCTGAATCCAATTCTTCCTGTGCAACAAAAAATTCGGTTCTACACACATATATTGTAACTAGAATATACTGTAATATATTTAACATATATAAGACTGCTTGCCATCTGGGGGAGGGGGTTGGGGGAGGAAGGGAAAAAATCTGAATAGAAGTAAGTGCAAGGGATAATGTTGTAAGAAATTACCCATGCATATGTACTGTCAAAAAATGTTATAATTATAAAATAAAATAAAAATTAAAAAAAAAACAAAACAAAACAACAACAACAACAAAAAAGATCTTAGCTTGTTCATACATGTTGTCTCTCCCATTAGTTTGTGAGCTCCTGGAAAGTAGGGGCTATCGTTTATTTTTCTTTGTTATTGACAGCACTTAGCACAATGCCTGGCACATAGTAAGTGCTTAATTAATGTTTATTGACTGATTCATTGACAAGATAAGGGCAGGTTTCGATCTTTAGTGTCAGTGTCAGTTCCCACATCACTAAGATCATAGATTTATACAAACATTAAAACAAATTTATATTGCATTCTCATATATAGTCTCTTATTTGAGACTTGGAATATCCCTATGAGATTTGGCAAGGCAGAACTCTATTTTAAAAACCAGAAAATTGAGACCCTGAGAAGAGAAGAGTGTTGCTTAGAGTTGGGCTACCTTTATGGTCATCACTGGAACCTTTCTGGATTTATGTCCTGTGGCCTTTTTCACACTGGCAACATTTCCAATCTCTTCCTATGATTGGAAAATTTATTTCTGAATCTCCATTTGGGAAAGTATTCACATTAATTATGCTTACTTCAAACTCCTGAACCAGGATCTCTCCCACTCCAACTTTTCATTTTCCTTTCATATACCATCTTCCCCTAGTAGAATGTAAGCACGGACTGAATTTTTGCTTGTATTTATATTTCCAGTGTTTAGCACAGTGCCTGGCATACCTATCTATCTATCTATCTATCTATCTATCTATCTATCTATCTATCTATCCGTGTATTTATTTAGATGTTTTAAGGTCTCAGAGTCAGAAAAAAAGAAAGGGATTTGAGATAGAAAGATGTGATTCAAATCCAGTCCTTCCAGCTTAAAGTCCAGCACTCTTTCTATTGTGGTTTAGGGGGAAAGACATTTCTTTTTCCCTTTCCACTCCAAATCTCTGAGTCTTTGATTCCTTGTATCACTTTTTACTTCTCCCATTTTATCAGCTGGAGTATTTACTAAGAAAGGTTCTTCTCAGCCTCCCTAGGTAGTCTGAAGGTCTACTTGATTTGTGGAACCAGAGTCCTAAAGAGAGATCATAAAGGTCAATATATTCTCGTGAGTTCTTGATAGATTCTTTCTCTACATTCACACAACTTATATACAGAAGAGATATGGACTAGCAAAGTGTTGCCTTAGAGAAGCCTGGCAAAACTATGATCTTATAAAGGACTCAGAAGAATTTTTTGTCTAGCCTAGCACACAAGAAATGGTCTCTTCTATTTTTTTTAGATTAAGGAGGAGGAGATGGATAATCTAGGAAGAGGAACTGAGGCTAAATGTAGGGTTAAGGAAGGAGTTAGGAAGAGCAGAAAGAGGAAAGAAAAAGCAATAAGGTGAAGATGAGAACCATATAATTATATAAACGAAAGAGTTCTTAGATTCTCATGTACCCTCATTTTATAGAACAGGAAACAAAATTCCTTGAAAGCATACTCAAAGTAACTCAGGTACTAAAAGAGCAGAGATCCATCTGATTAAATCTGATTACATCTGATGACAAATCTATGATGTAAGCAACTTATCCAGGATCACTCTGATTTGGTAGAAGAGTCAGGACTAAGTTTTCTGATCCCTATTTCAAAGTTCTTTCTATGACACCATACTGAGGTGAGGGGAGAAAGATAGTAATGATAATAATAATTAACATGTATATAACACTTTACAAAGCTCTTTCCTCACCACAATCATATGAAGGCTGGGTATAAATTTCATTATCTTTAATTTCCCATATGTATATGGGAAAATTAAGCCTCAGAAAGATGACTTGCCCATGGTTGACAAATCCTGTAGAGAGCAACTCAGTACTCCAGAGCCCTCACCCAGGTGTCATCCTAGACTCCTAAGTATAGCTCAGGCCCCATGTCCAATTTATTGCCAAGACCTGTCAATTTCAACTTGGCAATGTGCCTCCAAGTATGCCCCCTTCTCTCCTTTGGTCTTTTCACGAGGCTGGTACAAATCCTCGTCACCTCATACATGACCTATTGCAGCTTGATGGAAAGTATTCCTGTTTCAGAGACCTCTGAACTCTGATCCATTTTCCATTTAGCTCCCAAAGTGATTAAAGTGCAGGTCTCTGTCTCTCTCTCTCTCTGTCTCTCTGTCTCTCTGTCTCTCTGTCTCTCTCTGTCTCTCTGTCTGTCTGTCTCTGTCTCTGTCTCTGTCTGTCTGTCTGTCTCTCTCTGTCTCTGTCTCTCTCTCTCTGTTTCTGTCTGTCTCTCTCTGTCTCTGTCTGTCTGTCTGTCTGTCTGTCTGTCTCTCTCTCTCTCTCTCTCTCTCTCTCTCTCTCACACACACACACACACACAGACACACACACACACACACACACACACCACTTGATAAATGCCAGTGGTTTCCTATCATCTCTAGGGATGAAATACAAAATCCTGGTGGTATTCAAAGCTTTCCATAACCTAGCTCTTCTTCTGCCTTTCCAGACATTTTACAACCTACAGCCTTCTCACATATCTAGTAACACTGGCCTTGTTAATCCTTGAACAAGACACCTCCTTTCTTGACGTTGGACATTTTCTTTGGTTGTTCCTTATATCTGGAATGATTTCCCTCCATCTCTGCCTAGGCTTCTCTGGTTTTATTTAAGTCCCAATTAAAATTCCATCTTCTTCAGGAAGCCTTTTCCAACCCTCTTAATTTTAGCCTTCCCCTTGTTATTTATTTCCTATTTATCTTCTTTATAACTTGTTTATAAATATTTGTTTATGTCTTTCCCATTAGAATACAAGCTCCCTGAGAACAGGGACTATCTTTTGCCTCCTTTTGTATCTTTTGCACTTATCAAAGCCTGACTTAATAAATGTTTATTGATTGACTGATTGACAGAGTAGAAATCTTGTTACTTTATTTTATCTTTCTTCCATACCACTGAATACAAAGGCTCAGAACAGAAACAAACCAACAAACAAACAAATTAGCAGTGTTTGGTTTGTGGAAAGTGGTACAGATCAATAACTGTGATTTCCTTGTACATCTTGTGGGGAATCTTATCTCCTATTCCCTAGAGGCCTGGATCCCACAGTAATGGAGACAAGGGAGATTCTGGTGTGGGACACATCAGCCCACAAGACCCTTCCACCTCCTGTCCACTTCTCCCTCTTCCCACCCCACCTTGGTCTGTTCAGGTCAATATTCTTCTCATAGGTACTAGGAGAGGGAGTGTTATGATACCTTAAGGGAGTGGTGAAGATTAGTTAGACTTCCATCCTTCCCAAACCATCAATGAACTTTGGAAAGCCCCTAATTACTGCCATAAAGTGGCTGCTGGGTTAATTCAATGATATGAAAGGTGTGTGTGTTTCAATTATATTTAACGAAAAGATTTACAGTCAAGTGAAATTTAATTAGGAGATTGCCAGAGGACAGAGCTCTTGAGACACACATCTCTGCAAGGGATGAAAGGAGTGGGCTGGAGAAAATGACACCAACCCTCTTCTTGCATTTTGACAAAGTCCAGCTACCAACCACCCTCAATTGGCCCTTACCTAGTTTCTGTGATCTCAAAGCACACTTCAGAACTTGAAGAGTTCAGAACTTGCCTGGCCCTAATGGATAGAATCTTCACAAGCTGAACTTCCTTGAAGTCCAAGAAGTATAAATTTAGAGCAAGGTCTCCCTCCTTTTTAGAATTTTAGAAGCCACCTAATCAAGTCCTCTCCTTTTTACAGATAAAGAAATTACCCCTGTAAGGGTAAGTATAGTAAGTGGCAAGACTCTTACATTAAATGTCAAATTTGAACACTGTTTAAAATGAAAATAGTCATATGATTTTAGACAAACCACTTAAAAATTCTGTAAGCTTCTGTTTCTTTTCTGTGTAATAAAAATAATAATACTTTTGAGGTAATATGGTATGGTGAATAGAGATCTGACCAGGGAATTAGGGAGGCTGGAATTTGAAGTCTGGCTTCCAACACATCCTGGATATGTGATCTTAGTAAATTTTCTAGCTTCTTGGTGCTCCAGAAAACTCTCTAAAATTATAAATTAAAAAGAAGATACCAAACAACATGGCAGTGGTAGAGGGAGGTTCTTACTGGAAATTCTCTATGCCAATGAAATCACATATAAAGCCCCACTTCATTCAACTCTTGTTTCTTTTCTATGCTCAGGTAACTTCATGAAAAAGTCTATGTAGTGTGATGGAAAGATCATTCAGATTAAAAACAAAACAAAACAAAACAACTTTTATTTCAGTACATCCCCTGCTATCATCTAGCTTTGACTCTGAGACAAGCCATTTAACATTTTTGATTCTCTATTTCCTTAATATATAGAATGGAAGAGAACGGAAAAAAATCTTTGTTCTACTTACTTCTAGACTTCTATGAGACATAAACAAGATCATCGACATGGAAGTACTTTAGGGGGGAAAAGCCCACAATGCTGGAAGGTGGCATTCAGCTGATAAGGCATTATTGTTATTCATAATCTTGTCAACTACCTCTTCTGCAAGCAGAGACCTAAGACTCTCTCTGATTCTTCATGAAGTCCTATCTTTGACTCTTTGCTTTTCTCCATGGAAGCATCTTATTCTATGTGCTTCCTTCATACATTCTATATGCTCCCTCACTTTCCCTTTTTTAAAGTTGGGGAACTGTGATCTTTTATATAATAGTAGCAATCACTTTGGTTGAGTGTATAATATGAGATAGAAAACTGTATGATTTACCATTCTCTCTAATTCTGATTCTCTGTCTCACTGTCTCTGTCTCTCCTTTGCCAGAGGATGAAGATTGATTTAAGAGATGAGTTTCCAGAGATCAGTGACAATGACTCAATAATCATTTTGTCAGTTATTTTGGATCCCTGGCATACTTTGTGATTAGGAGTCATTTAATTCTTTGTACTTGTATTGCCTAGGGTTTAACACAGTTCCTGGAATTTATTAGAAGCTTAACAAATATTTGTTAGTTGAAGGGGAGAGAAAGGAGTTTCTAAGTTCCTCCCATGAGTCACTGTTACTTAATAAGACTGCATAGTACAATTCACTAAATTTGAAGTAAGAAGACCTGGCTTAAAATCCTGACTTTTCTACTTTCTTCCATGACCTTGGGCAAATGATTTCACCTCACTGAGCCTCAGTGTCATCTTCTGTAAAATCAAAGTGAGTAGATGATCTCTAAGATTCCTCCCAGATTTCAGTTATATGAAATTCCAATCCCTATCAGACCACATGAACAAGGCTCTGGGCAAAACCTATCCTGTTTTCCTTTTTTCAGTAATTACAGGATCAGGTTTTGAATGAGATCAGTTTGAAGGGACCTTAAGAGTCATGGGATTGCAATGTGATGGACGGCTTTTTTCAACAATGCAATGATTTAAGACAATTCCAATAGGTTTGGGATGGAAAATGCCAGAGAGAGAACGGTGAAGAGTGAATGTTGATTGGAGCATAGTATTACCTTTTTGTTTTGTTTATTTGTTTGTTTTCTTTCTCACGTTTCCCCTCTTTTGATCTGATTTTTCTTGCACAATATGACAAATATGGAAATGTGTTTTTAAAAGTAATCATGAGGTCAAACTTCTTATTTTATATTTTTAGATGCAAAGAGATTAAATGACTTACCCAAAGTCACTCATGCTTAGGGGTGCTCTGGAGATTGATGTGTTCTAAACCGTGTAGTGAACAACCTGAAATTTAGAGTCAGAGACCTGAGTTAAGTCTTATCACTTATATGATTTTGACAAAATCCAATTTCTTTATTTATAGAATGAATATAGAGCAAGATGACCTCTAAGGTGTTTTCCAACTCTAAATTCCATGATCTTTGTTTATTGTCATGTATACCATATGGATTTGATGGGAAAAGAATAGAGATATTCAGGGGAGTCATACTCACTATGAACACTTGGGGTGCATACATAAAGTGCATTAAGTATATATCCCTGTGTGTACTATAGACAGCAGGGGTGAAAAGGCTCTGAGTTTGAGCTCCAGACTCATCTACACAGTTCTCTTGGCCTTCACTTGATGCTTCCTCCCTTATTCCACCCAAACCCCCAGAGCCGGGCAAGATGCCCTCAGTCTGTGCACTTGGCACCACATGCCACATAGCTCCTGTGAAGCGTCTGTGCAAGGACGACGCCCCCAGACCCTGGCTAGGGGACTCATGCCTCTCCCAGCTCCAGAACGGAGTGTCCCCATTCCTGATCACTATCTAAGCCAGATATGTGGGGGAAGCAAGCTGGGACACCAGCACAAACACCAACACACACACACAGACAGAGAAACACGTGCTTGTACACAGAGACCCAGACAGACACACATGCGCTCTCTCTCTCTCTCTCTCTCTCTCTCTCTCTCTCTCTCTCTCTCTCTCTCTCTCTCTCTCTCTCTCTCTCTCTCCCTCCCTCCCTCCCTCTCTTCCTCCTCCTCCTTCTCCTCTTTTCCTCCCTCCCTCCTTTCCCCCCTCCTCTCTCTCTCTCTCACACACACATATACACCCAAAAGCACGGACACAGAAAAATACAGATATCACTGGCTCCCACGACCAGGCAGACGCCTACTCTCAGTCGCTGTCCGTTGTGCTGAAAACGGAGCGCCAGACTGCTCTCTCCAGAAAAGGGTGAGGGGAGAGAAAAGGGAGAGGAAAATGAGTAGAAGAAAAAAGGGGAGGGGAGAGAGTAAATGAGGGATGTGTGTGATAAGGGAATAGCAAGGGGGAAAAAATAACATGAGAGAGAAGAAATACCTGGAAGAGAGGAGACGGGAAGAGGGACAAAGGGGCAAAGATGGAAAATAGGAATGAGTAACTATAAGCTTCTGGGAAGAGCTCTAGGGACTGGAAGGTAGGGGAATTCTATCTGTATTGCCAACTATTAGGAGGGTCCAATGGATATGATATTGCCAATGAGTACCTATACTTCAAGGCCCAACTTAAATGCCACTTCATCCCATAAGCTTTCCTGACCCTCTCAATTGGCAAGGATTTCTTCTTTCTTTGAAAGAAATTTATGTTTTACATTCATCTATTTTATTTACCTATCTTGCCTTCTATTATAACTATTTGTTTCCTTGTCTTGTCTTCTCCTCCCCATATTAAGAAGATGGGATCATACAGAAACTGCCTCATTCATGCTTATATCTCCCAATTGTGCCTAGCACGATGTCCAAAATATACTAAGGACTCAGTAAATATTTATCCAGTTCAATCAAATGTATGCACCTTCACAGGGGGTCTTCTTATATGCTATTCCCAGAACCATCCCTATTCATTCCAGTGCTACCTTGAGGAGGTAAGTTTTGAGGTATGATAAGACAAACTTTGCAAATAGCTGTTCCCTTGACTCCTTATCCCCACTTATAATAGGTGAATAGGAAAGAATATTTATATACATTTCTTCCATAGAAGATGCAGGAGCCAAGCCAATTAACAGTGTTTATATACAATACTGATTTGTTAGTTATTTTATTCTCCTTGAAATCCATGCCTCAACTATCTATCTATCATACCCTATAACATATCTATCACATCACATCTCTCCCTGCAACCATCACCTAGTCAGCCTAGATTAAAGCCCCTAATCTTCTGATACTAGGAGAATGCTTACTCTCCTGGTCTTGCAAAAGAGGAAAGGAGATATATATTTTTTAACACTTTAGAGTGTTGAGAGAGAATGTGCCTTGGACATCTTCTGATAAGGAAAAGGAGAGAAGATTCAAGGAGGGGAAAAGAAAAAAGATGAGAGGGAGAAAGATAGAAGAAAAGGGGATACTGAGATAGGAAGATTAGAGGAGAAAAAAGCACGGAGGAAAGAGGGTAAAAGGAAGTGAACAAATGAGAGAAAATGAACAAATGAGAGACAGAAGGGCAAGGAAGAAAGAAAGAGGAGAGCTGAAAAGAAAACAGGAAATCAGAATGAGAGAAAATTCTAATGCACTGGGAAATCCATGGACTAGAGGGAGATGGGGACCACCCCCTCTACCAGTCAGATATGTGGTGGACACATGGTGCTGCCAATTTCTGGCATGATATTAGTTGACCCAGCCAGTTTTAGTGGCTTCTGTGTCAGTTGTCTAGGGAGGGGGCAGGTGGATTGTGCCAGGTGGGAAAAGCAGCATCACTCAGACTTGCCCAGCCCCCAGATTAGGGCTGAGTTTCAAGACTGGTCCTGCAGCTGTTCACATTGGCATCTTCCTCCTTGAACCATGGGCACTGAGACTCCACCCAAGGCAGCCAAGGTCATGGATGTGAAAGAGCAGCTGCCCTCTGTTGAGTGCAAGAAAGATGGGCCATAATTACTCTCTGTGAGTGTGTGGGCATGTGTGACAATGTGTTCAGAGTGTGACTGTCCGTGTATGGCAATTGTGTGCTTCTCTGAAAGTATGTTTTGTATGTTCATAAGTATGTATGTGGATATAAATTCAAATATATCTATGAAAATGGAATTTTCTTAATGTGTATTCCTGCCTCTCTGTGAGTGAACATGTCTGCATTGGACCTATGTCTACATCTCATACTTCTCATGGATGTTAAATTCTTATCTAATCTCAGCCTCTTACTTCAATTCCCCATCCCTCTTTTCTATCCTGTTATGGACATAAAAGTCATGACTCCTCAATGCAATTGATGCTACCACACTCTTCCAAAGCAGGATTAATAGGGACTGTTTTGTAGTAGAAAAGAAGGAAGAAACTAAGTTAGAGAGACAAGAATAGCCACTGATATCTGGACTTTAGAATTACCCTTTACAGGAGGTGTGTGGGTGTGGGTGTGAGGAGCCCTTTGATTAATGAATCAGAGATTTTTAGTCTTTTACTTACAACCCAAAATCCAATCAGATCACCCTTTCTCATATATCCCAGTTTGAACCCAAGACTTTAACTTTCTAGGAGATTTATGGAGATTGTATTCACCCCCAAACTCTTTCCAACCTCCAACTACCTTTCTTCTCATTCCCCCAACTTATTTCCTATAACCTTCCTTTGTCTATCTTTTCCCCTCTGGGTCCTAGGCTTTGAGATGGTAGAGGGGGAGGGGGAATGTCCACATACTATGAGGGAAAGATCTCAGATGAAATGGGTGTCCTGGTTCAGCAATAGAAGAATAAGGGGGCCATGGGGGCAAAGGCACCCCCCTCATATTTCCAACATTCTCTCCAGCTCCTGTCTCATCACTGTCACCATTCAATCATAGCAGATGGGTTGCAGCTGTGAGCGCCAGCACGGCACACAGGCTGGTCCATGCCACTTGGGAGAGAAGGAAAAGAAAGGGAGGGAGGAAAAAAAGGAGGGAGGGAAACAGAGGAAGGAAGAGAGGGAGAAAAAGGGAGGAGGAAGACCAGGAGGTGAAGGAGGAAAGGGATAAGTTAAGTATAAAGGAGACTTGGTATTTCTTTATCACCCCCTCTTCCCAATATGAGAGGAGAGGCCAGAGTTGGGCACATGAGCTGGGCAGTGCCAGTCGAGATGGGCATATGCCCTTGATTACTACCAGGACCGCAGGCCAAACCTCCACAGCCGCGGCGGCCTCATAAATCAGTTTTTAAGTAGCAACCAAATGGACATTTCCCAGCTGAGAGCCCAAGCCTCTGCCGGCCCTATGCAGGAGCAAGCCTGGCAGTGGTTTGGGGGAGGGGGATCCAGTTCCAAGGCCAGGAGCTTCCTAAGAGAGTTGCCCAGTTCTGTCAGGAAAGAAGAAGAGTTGATTTCAAGCTTGACCTAGGGGTGATATAGGGGCTTCTGTGAATGGGCAGGAAAAAGATAAGGCAACAGGTATTCAGAAGAAGGGGACAGAACCCCTTAATCTGAACTTCAGAATCCCTGAATTCAGACCTTTCCCTTCCTAGACTTTTGGTTCATTCAAACTCAGCTAGTTCAGAGGTCACTGTTTAAAAATAAAGAATTCTAGTAAATTGGCTCAGAGGCATTATCTTCCTTTTTATGCTCCACCCTACTACTCCTCCAGATTGGGGAGAGGCAAGAAAGGGCTGTGTGTGTATAGGTGTAACCATGTTTGGAAATGGGATTGTGTAGACTAGATGAGAAAATATGAGTGTGTGTGTGCCTGTCTAGAAATGAAAGGAAATATGTGGCATGTGGATACTTAGAGAAGGGGGCAGGGGGAGAGAATAGTAGGTCTGTATATGTGTGATTGTCTTTTCATCTGAATGCCTTTGGTGGGCAGGGCAGAACTAAGACTGTGTGTCACTGTGTATATGTGTTAATGTGCATGCCTAGGGAAAAGTGGATAATTTGTGAGTCTTTGCATGTGTTGGGGGGAGAATATTTCTATTATGGGAACATTTTAAAGGAGTCATGCCGGTGACTCCTGAACACATGGTTGTAAGGAGAAGAATGTGCCATTATATCGGAGGTTTGTGTGGTAACAAATTTGTTTTGCTCTATGCATATATATCTAGTTGTATGGGGGGGGGCACCTGTGTAATCCTATGAGTGTACAGCATTGTGTGTGGAAATAGGGATCTTAGTATGTACGTGTATATGAGTAGTGGGTATGTGTGGTAAAGGCTGGAGATCCACTTTAGGCACAAACGGTCATCCTCCTCCCTTCTCTTCTCCCCCCATCCCCCATCTCAGAAGTCACCCATTCTCGTACTGTCGCCTTCACTCTGTGTTGGTCTGTGCGGCATCAATGACCCTTAGCATGGACGAGTGAGGTCATCCTGTTTCTCCCCAGTTCAGGCTCTGTGTTGTGTATGAGAAGAGTCCCTTCTCTTCCCAATTCAGGCTGCTTCCACCGCTCCCTGTCCCGCACCTTCTCTTTTCCCTAAATCAAACGTGCTCGGCCAGGGCAAAAAGTAGAAGGGTCTTTGTGGGGTGGAGTAGAGAATTTGTGTGTGGGGGTCCCTGGCCCTCAATGATAGAAGAAAGGGCTGGGGGGGGGTTGGAAACTGTCGGAGCCTTCTCCCGCTCTGTGTCTCCTCTCTGGGTGAACAGATGTCTCGGAATTTTAGATGCGCTCCCCGCTCCTCCTCACTATAACCCCCCCCAGCTGGCACCGGCTGCGGCGTGGCGCTCACTCCCCCCCCCTTTTTCTGCTTCCCCCCGGAGCCCTGGCAGCCGAACTGGCTGACGGACCGAGTCGGCGGCCGGGCTAGCTGGGCTGGCTGAGGGCAGGCAGAGGGGATCGGGCGGGGCGGGGGCAGGAACTCAGGCCAGAGGCTGGGAGGGGCCCGGGGGCGGGATCGAAGTAGCTGCAGGGTTCAGCTAGCCCAGGCAGGAGGGGATGAACTGGAGACAGGCCTCTGGGCGGATCCAGTCTGAGCCTGCTACGCGATCTCTGTAGGTCTCGGTCTCTGTACGTGGCTGTCTCTGTATTTGTCTCTTTTTCTCTCCGTCTCTGTTATCTCTGAGTCTCTCCCCGTTCCGTATCTGTCTCTATCTCTGGGTTTCTTTTTCTCTTCTCTTGTGGTTCTCTCGGCCTCTGCCTCTCCATTTCTCTGCCCCACCCCAGAGCCCACATAGTAACCGAGAGAAGTCAGATTTCGCCTGCTGCGGCATACAGGGCCCTCACCTCCAAGCAGATTAGCAGCAACCGATCTCCTCTTCCCATACACCTTCCCTTTTTAATCTAATTTTCCTCCAATCCCCCCCCCCCCGCCCTTTTCCTTGGCACTAGGGGATTATGTCCTCTGCCCCCTCTCCGATACACTGAGATGCTGGCTCTAAAAGATTGACAAGACTGAGATATGGGTGCGAGTGGGGGAGAAATGGACGAAGAGAACAGGAGGGGACAAGAGAATGAAGCCGGGAAAAGAAACACCCTAATTCCCTCATCAGCATTAGTTAGTTAATTAATAATCCAATCCAGTTGAACTCTGGTTTAGGGACCGGAGGAGACCGATGTCCAGCCCCGGGCAGAAGCTCGGCGGGCCGGGCTTGGCCACCCCCTCCCACCCCCTGCCCCCGCATTCCGAGGTAAAAGGCATTTGTTCCCCGGCTGGTGCCAGCAGCGATTGGCAGATTCGGATAGGCACAGTCATTCCGCACACAGATGTCCCTGCGTTAACTCTTGTGATATGAATTCTGTCAGCTCTGAAACGAAGAAGGGAGAGACCCAGAGTTAGAAACAGATAGAACCAGAGAAACGGAATGGAATAGAACATTTGCCCGAAGAAGCAGGACCAGGCGTGTTCCCTCTCTCCTGTTCCTTCTCCCCAAGAAAGAAAAAGTCTCTTCAGACTCTTGGGGTAGATCAGCAGCATTCTGATCCTTTTTCTCTTCTTAAATCTTGCTGCTCTCATCCACTTCCAGTGAGTTCTACTATCATCAGTCCACTTCGCCCTCCCCCAATCCAAAATCCATAATTCTAGAATATCAGCTTTAGAGAATAGGAAAATCGCACAATTCCACAAAAACAAAAATAAATAAATAAATTGGAGATTTCAAAGGACAAAAATTCCAAAATTGGAGAATTTGGGGATTCTAAAAAATCAGAATTTCCTTATTTAAAGATGCAAATTCCAAGATGCCAGAATCTGATGATTTTAGAATTCTAGAATTTTTCTGTTAGAAACCTCAAATTAACAGTTGTAAAAGGGTGGGAGAACCGTGTAAGAAGCAGAACTGCGGTATAGCCGAGTGCCTTATTTTCTTGTACGGGTGGAATGAAGACATCCTTGTAAGAAGCATAAGAGTGGAGGGCCCTACCTCCTGAATCTCAAGTGCTGCCCACTGGCAGCCTGAATATGGGATACGATTGTCAATAAAATCGATCTTTAAATTAAAAACAAGAGGAGGTCAATTTCACTGACCTCCCAAATCCTTTTGGGTCAAAGATCTTCCCTTCCATTTCTCTATGCTCACATCGCATTCTCTCGTCCCTTGCCAAGCGGTTTAGGACGCTGTTATCGGGTCGAGTTCTGTGAATTTCTTGGAGAAGGTTGCTGTCTCCTCCAAAGGGGAACTAATCCTTACCAAGCTACCTTTAGCCTTCTGGGAAGGGTATTGAATGTTATTAAGAGGTGATAGCTCTGAGAATGGATGATGAGGGCGAGAGGGCTCTGGTTTCGTGGTTCGTTATGGTGGTTTTTTTGTTTTTGTTTTTATTTTTTGTTTGTTTGATGTTGGGTTTTTGTTTTTTGTTTTTTTAAATTAAACCCCCCTATCCTGTGTCATCATTTTTATGGGATCTGCAATTCTGGCAAAAATCTGTCTTTAATTTAGCTGTCCATATAAAAATCCTCACTGTATAATAATGAACAGATGCCATGGAATTTAAGCTGGAGCTTCGGCTCCTCCCCGCCTTCCCCCCGCGCCTGGCACCGGGCACTGGGCACCGACTGAGTGGCATCGATTGGCACAGCCACCGAGGCGAAGGGTGGGCACGGGGCACCCAGGCTTTTCGCCAGGGTTCTAGGGTAGGGCACGAAGAAGGAGGTAGAGCTCGATACTCAGGGGAAGGCACTATAGGGTGAAGAGGGTATTTTTATTTTCTACGAAATGACTCAGGATTTCAGAGCTTTCTTCCTAGGTTCGTAGTGATAAAAACACACGTGTTCACAGACACATTCAATTCGCGTATCTTATCCCCTCGGAACACGAAAGCCAAAATTGTAGTAACGTTAACTGGGTTAATATTGACCGACCGGCTCCTTTACACCCCCCCCTCCGCAATTTTTTCCTCGGTTCTCTCCTCACTCTGTTTCTCAGCCCCAGCGGAAACCCGAGTTCGCTGAAAGCGGGTTTCATTCATTGCCCAATAGGGCCAGGCCCCCAGTTCGGTCTACCGACTCTCTAATTCCCTCGGGAATTTGTTTAAAGCTGTAACCTGGTCCACAGCAGAGTAAACCTGTCCTGCCCTTGAGGGACAGGCAAACTGGGAAGTTACCGGTTCTAGGATGGGGGGGGGACCCGGAGTGTGAGAGCAAATAGCTCACAATCCCTCCCCAACTCAGTTTTCTCTCCCTTTCCCAGGGGACACTGAAAAGTGTAAGTAAATCCAAGCCTCCCGCCTCTCTTCTCACTCCACAATGTAAAACCGGGGAATTGGGGTTGAAGTTGGTAGTTTGTGGGCCTTGATTCGCGCTCCCCTCCCCACTCTCCCACTCCCCCAACGCAGTCCGCTCTCTCTTTAATGCGGCTCTGGCGAGAACAGATGTCCCGGAGTCGGGCTGCTTGCCCAGACCCGCCCAGCTGTGCCCTTGGCGGTGACTTGGCTCAGGATAGGAGCTGGCACGAGGGTCCCCAAAGGAGATGGTCGTGGAGAAGGATGGGGTGCCCGCTCCGAGCCTCCAGCCAGGACCCGACCTGCCTTCTCAGTTACTCACTCCGATCGCAGGGCAGCTACGGCTGCGAGCCCCGGAGCTCTCCGGAAAAGAAAGAGCTGGAGAGCCAGAGCCACGTCGAATTATTTCAAGAATATTACATTAGTTTCGTATGCAATAGCGTAGTCCCCAACAGTTGAACATGCCCCACGATTTTCAAACCGGCGTCTAAGTCAGGCTTATAATGTGGCTTGAGGAAGGATATTAATTGTTGGACAATCAGACTGGTCCGAAGGGCTAACAGCTCTCTGACTGAGTTCTGGCACGTTCTGGAGCTGCCGGGAAAGGATATATTTGGGTTCTCATTTAAAGCTATAGCCATTTCCTCTTGGGCTCGGGGACGCTATTGAAGAGTAGGACGGGGATCAGCAACATGCCAAGGTTCGGTAACTATCTATTCCCTATGCGGAGCTTTCACTTTAGCCACATTCCCAAAGACCCATTATAGTCCTATAGTACTTCACTCCCAGAACCCCTCTCTGTGCCCTGACCTAGCTCCCAGGGAAGTATCTCTCGGATTTCAGGGTCACTATTGAGAAAGTTTCAGAGCTCGGAGCGTCCTCCAGTCGCAGCACCAAACTTCATCCCTACCTTTACATCATCCTATTCTCAACCGGTGACACCATTATAGTTCTTAGTGAGAACCTAGAATTGACAAAGCTCCAATTCTCATTCTTAGGACTTCCAAGTTTGATTTTTCGCTGGTTTCCATTACCTTCTCTCTTTCTCCCCCGTGCCTCCCCCCCCACTCGTCTTCCAAGGATTGGAGACAGAGAGAGGAAGATAAAAAATGATTCAGAGATAGAGACAACGGGAGACAGAGAGGCAGAAACAGAGATACAGAGAGACAGAAGGCGAAGACCGCAGGTCGGAAATCTGGGAGTTCTCTTTCTCTGTGTCTCTCTGTCTCTTGTCTCTCTGCCTCTGTCTGTGCGTGTGTGTGTCTTTCTTTGTCTCTGTCTATCTGTGTCTCTCTCCTCCCTCCCTCTATCTCTCTTTCTCACTGTCTGTCTGTCTGTCTCTCTTTCACACACACACATACACAGACACACACAACACGCACTCAAAATTCCTCTTTAAAATTTTTTTTGAGTTTGGGAAAATACTCGAGCCACAGATAGCCGCACTCTTCCGCAGAGGGCTTCAATTCAGGATTGTAGGCTTGGGATAGGAGGGTAGTACAATGAATGAAAGGAAGGTGCGTCAGGTGTTAAGGCTGCTGGGTCAGAGACTCCTCACCGAACTGATGTTTCCTGGATTCTTGGTAACAGGGATAAAATCAAACACTGAAAGTAAATCTCTGGGAAGAAAAAAAAAATCTTCCTGAATCTTTAGAAGGGGAACTCTGAAGCTTTTGGAAAGAAGAAGACAGGAGAGTGAAATCATCGATCCTCATCCATAAAGTACTGGAAACTGGATGTTTTTCCCCCTATATTTTTTCAAAATAAGAGAAGAGAAAAAGAAGGGGGTAGGAGCCAAGGGCCACTTTCCCTCTCCATGGGTAGCTACAGTAGGCTTCTTTGAGCTTGGGGTGGGGGAAATGTTATTTGGGTATTTGATCTGGATGTTATCTCTTGTACTTGGATGGGGAATGGGAGTTAGAAGGGAGAGAGCCCAACTAGCAGGCTGAATTGGAATTGAGGTGGAGAAAACTCCAGGAATTCTGGCATAAGGTTCAAAACTTCCCCTTTCACTCAGGACAACTAGAAAAACGATTGGAAGAGAAGTGAAATACATACACATATATACATATATGATATATACACACATCTACATATATTTTTCCCTATGTTTCCAAACACAGATTGTTTTGGTAGGTTTGGAAGGAAGGAGGGCATTGATAGGGACAAGAATAAATCCAAAGGAGAAAAAATTCCAGTTCAACCACGTATTCCAACCCGTCAGGGTCTCAGCAATTGCTGGAGTTAGAGTAAATTGAACACTTCTGCACTTAGAGACTCCACTTATGGGAATCCAGGAAAGAGGAAGAAAATCTTTTACTCTCCTCTTGGCCCTAGGGCACAACTCTGCCCTTTCCCCCTCTTCCTTTGCCTCTTCCTTCTGTTGATATCACTTCTCTGGGGGCTCTGTATGACTGTATGTGAGAGAGGGGGAGGGAGGAATGGTGAGAGAGAGAGAGAGAGGGGGGGGGGAGAAGCTTGGGGCTTTGTGTCCATGTTGTATTCTCCTTTTCACCTTCCTTTTCACTGGAAAAGTTGACAGTGGAGCAGAAAGGGGAAAAAACGACAGCCAGTTGTGTATCTGTATATAGGAGAATAGTGTAAGAAAGATAGGGCATGAGGGGGTGGTTTCTGGAGATTTGTAGGAATTGGAATTGTTCAGAATTATGGTGGGAGGGGATGACAACTCTTCCCAACCCAGCCTTCCCCCTTTACTAGCCCCCAGACAAAGCTTCAATACAACATGATCTCTCCCTCTAAATGATTAGGAATTCAGCCCTCCAAAACAGGAATCAATATCTACCCAGTTTCTGGAAGAAAGAGAATACTGGGGGCATGCCAAGTTAGGGTCTTAAAAGAGATCTTCTGTCTTCCTCTTTCACATGGATCCTTCCTGGAAAACTTAAAGTGATTGACTGATTTCCTCTAAAAGTAATAACTGTAGAACCATCTCTGGTCTCAGGATCGAAACATATGAATTCTTTCTCTTTCCAAGATCCTATTGCTCAGGCCTCTGCTCTATCCATAGGCTCAGTTGCATAAAACTGAATTGAGCCTTAGGGTTCCTGACACCTGAGAGGGCAGAACATGGGAGAGAAGACAAGATGTGGGAAGGAAAGAAAGGGAGTATTCTTTTGCCTTATGGGCAATGGTTGGGAGGTGTCTCACGTAGATGCTGGAAAAAGAGATCCCAAGGTTCCTATAGTCCTCATAGGTCACTAAGAAAGCTGATGACTGAGAGCCCAGACCAGAATCTAGAGAAAATCATATGAGAATTTAGTGAAATTCTGGGGGGGGGGAATTGCAATGATATTCCCTGAAAACTGCGGGAGAATTCTGGGAGAAATGCAGAAAGGACCCGAGATTGTGAGAGTCTCTCTGTTGTCTGGGACTAAGCAATAGAAGACAGTTATGGCCGGCCTGATCTTCAACCTTAGAGTTCAGCACCAAGGCAATGGACAGCTCATCACTGTAACAGTTTTTCCATACTCAGGTGTTGGGAGTTTTTCATTTTTCTTTTTGGAAGGGGAATAAAAGGCATATGGGCAATATACAATATAATAATATAATTTGCCTTACCCACCAGTTTTGAACTAGATTTTCTTCCCTTTTCCCAACCTTTTTCTTCTTTGATATCCCAAAGTTCTCTTTGGTGCTTTAGACTAATGACCCTGTCTTAAATAAGACCAATACTTAAAAACTCTACAGCATCCAAATTTCCACTTAAAAGAAAGGATAACTCATTTCTAAAAATCATGCGATCTCAGAGAAAACTAGAGTAGGAAATCTTGAAAAGAAACTAGACTTGCCTTTTCCACAACTGAGGAGTATGAATGATGGGAAGATTTTCTATGTGATTGGCGCCATTGTCCACTAAGTCTTAGGGGTTAGGGAAAAGAGGAGGGAAAGGAGGGAGGCTTTTAATTAAAAATAGGTCCAAGACTATCACAGGCGACAAGCCCCAAAGAAATGTGACTGTTTTCTGTGAGAAACGTTTAACAATAATGAAGTGATGCAGAGACTTTTCATTTGCTGTGTTCTTTTCCCCCCCATTATTTCAGGGTCCTCTCTTCTCTGAGAAGTATAAGACGGAAGAGAGAATTGCTAGCTCCACATTGTGGGGATATGTGTGTATTTGCTACGGATATGTGTGTATTTGCTACCGCTGGGGTTCTAAAATTCTCGGTGTTTAAAATCTGGAGGATTTTGTTGGTCTATTTGCAAAGGCTTTTTGAGAAACAGTCTCCAGATCCCAGTGTTTTCAGGCCTCCCCTTGACCTCATCCTTCTCCTCAAAAGTGTACAAATTTAAAACTTGAGGACCTAAATCCTGAGAGGCTGAAAATGACCATTCTGAATAAAATTCGGGTTTTAAAAAGAACACTTTTCTCCTTGTTTTTCCTTTCTTATAATCTTTTTATTTAAAGTATTGCTTTAACCCTTACAACTGACTCTTTATTAGGATTCCCCCCCCCCTTCCGTATCTGACACATGAAGATTTGAGTCTCTCTTGTCATCAGGTACAGATGATCCCCCTCCTGTGACTTGACTTTTTTCTCTTTGAAATCAGCTATAGAAACAGATGTATGTTACTGTTGTTTTAAAAGAGAAGGCATGTGCTTATGTGATCATGTGTCTGAGTGTATGACTGCGTTCTTGCATGTGTTTGTACGTGTCTGTGCAAATGCATTATCTGTGAGTACCTGTTTATCTAAGGGTGTTGACTTGCGTGTCTCTGTGGAGTTCGATCTCCATATAGAGGATACCATTGCTCAGGACTCAGGGATCCCTAGCAGCCTTCTAGCTGACCTCAAGGTACCACCTCCCTTTTCTGACCTCTTTTAAACCTGCTTAGTCACCCCCAACCCCGCCATTCCCTGGTTCCCCAAACTCAATTGCCCCCAAATGAAATGACGCCACCGTGAGAAACCGCCGTCCAGCTTTGCATCTCATTTACATAAATATTTATTAATCGTCATTAAACTGAACAGAAACACGCAATGCACTTCGGGTGTCCAACGGGAGTTTCAGCTTCGATAAGATATGAAGGTGAAATTGCGTGTGTTTGAGTGTAAGAGAGAGATTGAGTGTGTCTGCGTGTGTGTTTGCATTTTTGCTTTGTGTCAACATGTGTCTATTCGCCTATTTGGTTGCGGGCTTGTTCTGCAAGTACCTGTTTCTCCTTAACTTCTCTGTTTTGTGACAATAACAGAGCAGAGATACTTGCCCCTTCCCAGTCTTGGATGCTGAAGAGGCCAGACGAAGACCAGAAGGACCCCTCGGAAAAGTTTCATCTACAGGAATTGTTATCTGCCCAAGCATCCTCCTGTCCATTCCCAGGCGTCAACAGGGGAAGGGAGACCACAGCAACAAAGCCCCAGGGAACTGATTGACTTGGAAAGTGGAAGGGAGGGAGGTCTGAAGGATGACCCGGGCTAAAGAGATGCCTCTGGCCTGCAATGTTCCCTTTCCTCTTTCGATTTCCCCAGACCCGAGCAAGGCTATAGCTCCCTTCTTTCCCAAGTAGCATTGCATATTTACTGTGTGGCTATGTGTGTGCTCTTTTTGTGTCATTGTGTATGCCTCTGTGTCACTTGTGTGTGCGTGTGTGCGTGCGTGCTGTGTCAGTGTGTGTCGTTATCATGCAACCCCCCCTCCCCAAACCGACCCTCCCCCAACAGTTCGCCATTTCATACAAATTTGGAAACAGGTTTAAAAAACAGTATGACGCACAATGGGGACGGGTGAGGAGGGGAAAGGGGAGGGTGAGGAAAGTGACACTGATGTCCCAAATCTCGGAGTCACTGATTGTAAGAACCGAGGGAAGGGAGAAGGAATGAGAAAGGGTGAGAGGGGACTAGGGAGAGAGGGGAGGCGCCACGTCCCCAACTTCACCAAAGTGCACATATCCGCTTCTGCAGCTCCGGCCCCGGTCCTAGAGCCGAGGAAGGGTAGGGGGATCCCGGGGGGCCAGGGGGCGGGGCCGCTTGGCTCAGTCAGAACCTCCTTGCATAGATATTTGTGTCTTTTTATTTTTTTATTTTATTTTATTTTAAATTTTTTTTTTTTTTGCCTTTTATTGCTTCTAAAAGTTCTTACTGTGTTTTCTCTCCGCTCCGGACTCTGCGTTCGGCCTCCGTCGCCTTTTTGCGTTTTTGTGTTTGTTTTTTTGTGTTTTTTAAAAAAGAAAGAAAAAAAACAAAAAAGAAAAAAGTCGGAATCTGGTTACAATGGTCTTGACCTTTTCTTTCCTCTCGGATCCCCATCTCCTCCCCCTCCTCCTCCCCTCTACTCCTCCCAATTCATATTAGGACTCCAAAGTGGAGAGACCGGGTGGATGAGAGGCATTTCAGGCCCCAGGTACGGTTAACTTAGTATATTCTCTTTAGGAAAGAGAACCCCCTATCTTCCACCCCTCCCTTTCCCACCGCTACTTCATCCCCCTTTCTGATATTTAAAAAATAGAACTTAACAAACGAAATGGAATCCGGCCGCTGGGCCGCCCCCTCCCCCGGTGCCCTTCTCCAGGCCCGAGCAGACTGCTCTCTTTGGGGGCAGGGGATGAGAAGAGAAAAATAGGAAATTAGGGAAAGGAGTTGAGTGTGTGTGAGGGTAGTGAACCCGAGGGGAAGAGCTGGGGAAGAAGGAGCTCCTGGAAGAAGCCGGACCCTTTGGGAGAGTTCCTAGCAGGGATTCCCCCCGGGAAAGGAAAACTTCTGGGGCAAAGGAAGAGTGACAGGGGAGGGGAACGAAAAAGGGGGAGACATCAACAGGTAACCCGACTGCACAGCTAAGGGGAACGGAGGGAGCCTGGAGGAGGGGGGGTGGCCTCTAGTTAACGTGGCCCTGCCGCCCAAATCCCTGCCATGGTGGGGGGTGGCCCACCTTCTCCGGAAAAAAAATAAATCAATTAAAAGGGAAGGAACGAACAAAAAAGAAAAACAAAAGAGGGGTGAGGGAGGAGAGTTCTCAATTATGGAAAAATGCATTGAGTTCCTCATACATTGGGCCTCGGTCGTGGTGAAGGTGCATATCGTAAGACAAAAGATTCTCCGAGTGGACGCTCCCGCGCACGGCCGAGGAGCCGAAGACCAGGCCGTGGCCAGCTGGCCTGGAGCCGGGCAGGGCGGAATAGTGCATAGAGTAGTGGTAGGTTTTCTCGTGGTCCGGGGACGAGTCCTGCTTGAGGGAGAAGTTACCGTTGAGGCAGAGCGGGGGACTCAGCGGCCCCTCGTACTCCGAGCTGTTGTAGTCGGGGGAGGCGCCCCCGCCGCCACCCCCGTACAGCGTCTCATATGCCGCACAGTAGCCGTGAGTCCGCAGGGCGTGCGTGGCACCGCCGCCCAGCCCGCCGCCACCCTGACACTGCGCGCCCGCGAGCCGCGAGCAGGGATACGGGTAGGGGTGCATAGCGAATGGGCCTCCAGAGCCGTGGTAACGTCCGGCCCCCTCGCCGCCTTGCTCCGTGAGGAAGTTGCGCGAGTTGAGCTGGAGACAGCCGGCCACCAGGTTGGTGGTGGGCTGCGACAGGCCCTTGCACAATGTCTGCACGTAGGACACCAGGTCCGGCCGTTTGCCCGAGCGCAGGATTTCTGAGAGCGCCCAGATGTAGTTTTTGGCCAGGCGCAGCGTCTCGATCTTGGACAGCTTCTGCGTCTTGGAGTAGCACGGCACGACCTTACGCAGGTTGTCCAACGCCGCGTTGAGGTCGTGCATGCGGTTGCGTTCGCGCGCGTTGGCCTTCTGCCGGCGCAGCTTGGAGCGCTCCAGCCGCGCCTTGGTCATCTTCCGCTTCTTGGGCCCCCGCTTCTTGGGCCGCTCGCCTTCTGCCTCGTCTAGCCCTTCCTCCTCCTCTTCCTCCTCCTCCTCCTCGCCCCCCAACTCGCCGTCGTCCTTGGCCTCGCCCAGGGCAGGATCCGGGGGGTCTTCGCCGCGAAGAGGGCCCGGTTTGGGGGGGCGGACGGGCCCCGGAGCTCCAGCTCCAGGCCCAGGCGGCGGAGGCGGCGGCTGGGGCGGAGTGTCACCCTTTTCACTTCTGGGCTCGTCGTCGTCGCCGTCGTCTCCCCAGCTGGCAAACTTGGGAACGTCGGGGAGGAGGCCGGGCTCGCTGAACAGGCGGGTCAGCATGGTGGCCTGAAGAGTTGGGGGAGGGGGGAAGACAGACAGACATAGACATAGAGGTGAGCGTGGGGCAGAGGAGCCAGGGCAGCCAACCTCGCAAGTTCCGCGCTTCTGTTAGAGGTGGCTTTTCACACACACACACACACACACACACACACACACACACACACACACCCCTTTTCCAGCCCCCCACCCTCAATCCCAATTAAACCTGTCCGGTGACCTCTTCCAAGCCTCCCATCCCCAGTATCCTTACAGACTTCTGCCTCCTGGAATCGGTGTTGGTCGACCGTCCCTCTCAACCTTTTGCCCCCTCTTATCCTTTACCCCATAGCAACCTCTACCCACTGTTGGGCATTTAGAAGAAGAGGTACCCCTTCTTCCAAGGCCTCCTTCCTTGCCTCGGAGAAATACTCCTACTCCCCCCCCCAAGTCTATCTAGAATGGTCCGTTTTACTCTTCGCTGGGGAGTCTCCAGATTCTCTGGTGTTGGAGATCAGGGGCCGCTCCCCTCTCCGCGGCGCCAGCGCACCCCCTTCCCAAGGCCAGGAACCCCCAACCCCGACCTCCTTGTTAGAATCCTAGCCTGGATTTGAAGCCAGCCCCCTCCCCCTTCTCTGTACATATTTTCTCTATGAGAAGGGGTGTGGGGGTGGAGGGGTATTTTAGAGAACGAATTTCTCCGCTGGGGGCACGCCCCGAAATAATTCTCTTTTCTCCCTCCGGGCGGAGACTTTGAGTGTTTCTGGCCGTCCGGCTTCCCGGTCGTGCCGCGTGCCCAGGGCCGACTTCTCTTTGCTTTGCCCCCTCTGTTCCTCGCTGTCAGTCGCTCTACCAACCCTCAATCCCTAATCCAATTTTCAGCTTGGCCCCGAGCCGCCCCCAGCCCAGCCCGGCCCCCGCCCTCAGCTACCCCCGTCTCAGAGTCGAATTGGTCCCTGTCTCCGTCTCCTACTCCAGCTCCTTCCTCCAGGCCATCACCGGCTCTGTCCTCGGACTCCCGGCTTCCGGGCTCGGGGAGTCTCGGACAGAGGAACCGGGGTGCCCGTTAAGAAGCGAGGAAAACAAGCCCTTCTCGTCACCCCAGCGTCCAGAGATGCCCGGGACATCCCTAAACCTCGCCGCTCACCGAATGGCTCCCCGAATCTCGTTATATTGGGGATTTGGTGAGAATCCGTTTTTCTTTTTTTTTCTTTTTTTTTTTTTTTCTTACTGAGGGACATCTCGGGTTCGGTATGGGAATCATAGGGGAGCGGAAAAGGATGTCTGTCTTGTCTCAGCCCGTTAGCCCCCAGCCCGCTTTTCTTGCCTTTTCCCCGATCCCCTTAGAAAACCAAAGCCACCACCTCCGCATCCCAGACCCCAGAGCCGCAGACCCCAGGTGGGGAGGGAGAGGAAGAGCAGGGATCCCAGGGTGGCTCCATTCCCCACCCTTTATAGAGGGGAACCATCACCCAGGAAGCCTACGGTGCATTTGGGGGCTTCCTTGTCCCTCGATTCCAAAGCCCACAGCCAGAGCCCTCCCAGCTGGCGGTTCAAATCTCTCTGCCCCTCGGACAACTTACCTCGAAGCGGAGTCCAGGGGAGAGGGGAGGGGGGAGGGGGGTAAGAGAGAGAGGGGAAGAGAAGGAATCTTCCTGTCTATTTCATTGTTTCCCCATCTTCAAGGAGCGGGGGCAGCGGCTCCTCAAGGCGGCGGGCGCCGGCGTCTTCAGAGCGCCATGCGAAGCGGGGAGCGAGTGTGGCATCTCTACCAGGCGGGGGTACCAGCCTCTATGCCAGGGCCATATGGGCTTGGCACGTCACGGGCAGCAGCTATCACATGAGAGACGGTGATTGGCATGCGTCTGCATTGGGGGAGAGCCGGCTCCCCCGGGACCAGCCGCCATCTGTCACTCTCTACTCCCAAAAAAAAAAAAAAAAAAAAAATTAAATAAATAAATAAAGAAAATAAATAAATATCTCTTCGGTCCTCCCCTTCCCTCCCAGCACAGGGAAAATCGGGGCTTTAGATAGGGGTGGGGGAATAGATCCCTTGGGGCATGTCCCCCCAGATGGGAACAATAGGGTGGGGAAGCTGGAAAGGAAAGGGCTGTGGGGGGGAGGGGGACCATGGCCCCTTAAGCTGCCCTTCCCCCTTCCCTTCCTAGAGTCTTCCTCATATCCACCCCCTAAGCCCCCAAGGTGGGTCATGGACCAGACTCAGGGCTGGGGAGGCAAAAGGGGCTGTGTTCTTGCTGCCACCTACAAAGAGGGTCTCCCTTAAGCCACAAAGGGACAGCTGAGGCCCCCTTCCCAGGGTAGAAGTCCCTGAGTGGGTGGGGAGGGGGGTGTCCCCAGCCCAGGCCCCATAGGTAGGTGTTGGCATCATGCCAATCTATCTGCCCCTCCTCCACCCACCCTCACACAACACACACACACACACACACACACACACACACACACACAACATATGTGGCTGAATGAAATTCAACCAAGGAGAAGCAGAGAAAGAGAAAGATTTGCCTTGGTGTGTCTCTGCATTTCTGTGCTGCTGCTTACATGTGTGTGAGACTATGGAAGAATTAATGTGGCCATGTGTGTTTCTGTGATCGTGTTGTAGCTAGCTTTCCAGTTTGACTGTGTGGGGGGGTGGGGGTTGGGAAGAAGTCCCTTGGCTGGGTCCTTATACATGCCAGCCATCTGGGAAGGGTATGGGCATGGACTGCTAACACAGCCCTACCCAGGCCCGAGACCTTCCAGGGGCAGTCAGTCCCCCTTCTTGGGAGCCGATTCCCATCCAAGAAGGTGGGGGCTGAATCGGATCTCTAAGGTAGGGAAGGGGGGACTCTCAAGTGATACTCAGATAGATAAGACTCCATTAACACCCACAGAGCTGTTTCTGACTACCCCAGATTGCTGCTGAGGAGGTCAGGGCAGGCATCCGCCTCTCCTCCCTTCAGTGGCCCACACAAACCCTAAAGGAAGCAGAGTCAGGGGTGTTTTGCATGTTCATGCAAACACATATACACACACATGTACAGCTGTTCCATATACAATGATCCAGATGCAGTGTGTCCAATGTGTATAAATAATTATATGCTCACAATCTTATAAGCACACTCCTGAATTAACACTTATCTGTGTATAAAGTTGGACATGTGCACCTCCATAATCTGACAATCACTTATTCTCATACTTGTGTATACATAGACATGCACATAAATACACATCTTGCAGTTCTTTTTTACTGATCCTGGATCTGGAAGAACAGGGACAACATAAACAGGGAGATAAGGAGATATTCATACTTATTGCATCCAACACTCTTATGCCAGGACTTGCCTTGGGGATAGGCATAAGAGACAAATAACTGCAAGAGGGAAACTAAGTGCTGGAGATGCCCAGCCCCACCCCCATTAGTCCATTTTTCTGCCCTCCTTTCTGAAATTCCAGGAAGCCTGCTCTGCTCAGGTCCAGGTGGAGAGGTATGTGACAGGAAATAGAACTGGCAGCCAAGAGCTGCAGAATTTCTCCATCCCAAGGGACAGAGTCCTTAGCTTCTTCAGGTACTTCCCTTCTCTTTTTGTCCTTACCCCATCCCAGATTTCTCCACTTTTTCAAAAAAGATGTCTGTTACCTGAAGAAAGGTTCTCTTTTTCCCACAGCCAGGTATACCCCAGGATGCTATGAAACTGGGAAACAGACTATAAAACAGCGTATCTAGGGCCTCGGGTCACAGTAACGCCCAATGCTTCACATCCCCATCCCCATCATGAGCAATCATGCATTTGGACACATAAACAGACATACACATAGAAGATCTTAGAACAGACACTACTGCCCTAGGAATAAAGGAAGAATGGAAGGAATGAAGGGAGAATGGTTGGATTAGTTCTGTCCTAGTTGACATTCTGTCCCTTCTGTCTCTCCAGGGAAGACACCTCAGGCTCCTTCAGATACTAACCTCCTGCTTCCCCTGGGGATTGAAAGGCTACACACCTGCTTCCTTAAGTATGTTCTCTCCAGGTTTTCAGGTGCCCCTGTTCATGGAGTTATTTTTGGAGGGCACCCCCAACCACATGCTCTCTCCTCAGGGAACCCCTGGAAGAAAAAAAGCTAGTAGTGTTTTCTAGAACAAGAATGTGCCAGAACATCCTAGGATAAGTAGGACCCTTCAGAGATTGTTATATCTCTCTTCCTGCCGCCAAATTTTCCACCTGTTCCAGTCTGAAACTCCCTTCAAGCTCTTTAAAAAGGGAGTTCTAAGGTGATGGAGGGGAAGATAATACATTTCTGCTCCAGTTTCTTTCCGACCCCTGAGGCACAGTTCAGTACTATCAGTATTTCTTGGACTGGAGACATCCTCAGGTGGATGGAGAGACCAGATCCCCAAATTTCAACAACTGCTAGCTGGTTTGGTTGCCTTCCCCCACTTCTTGCTCCTCTACCTGCCACTATCTTGACCCTATAATGACCTCAGGGTAACCCCCCTTCCCTTTGCTGTTAACTTGCTCTGATCCTCCCTTCCCTTTTATCCAATAAGAGAAGAGAATGGGAGTGGCAATCAGGACCTCTGTTTCTGGCTGTCTCCAGCTCTTTCTTAGTCTCCATCTCTTCTTCCTTTTGAAAAAAACGGCACAAGTTTTTTCCTCATTTGACACATTTCAACCTTTTCTTATTTTAAAGGAACTAGCATTAAAAAAAAAAAACCGGGGAGGAATTAGAGCCAAGGAAGATTTAGGGTGAGCCTGTCTCCTTGATTGGTTGAAAGACACAGACATACAAGCACACACAGAGAGAAGAACAGAGAGACAGAAATGGAGAAAAAGAGACCGAGAGAGGCAGGACACCCAGAGATACCATCTGTTCCTCCCCCTGGCATTGGAGGGAGGGAGTTGGTTTAAAAAAAAAAGGAAGGTGAAGGGAACTTGGAGACTCAGACTTAGACTAGAGCCCTTTTTAAGCTTCCCACTCCACACGGGACCTGTGTTCAGGGAGCCTTAGTGTTCCTATGGTGACACAGCCCCTATCCCAAGGGAAATAGATCTCTGGGCACCTAAGATGGCCGCCTCGAGGGGGTGACAGCCATTTTGTTTCAACTGGTCTCTGAAAGGGCAAAGGGGTGATGAGTAGCCTGGAATAGGAGTGTTGCTGAGGGAGGGAAGGAGGGAAGGGGTAACTGCTGGATTCCTCAGTCAGCTGGCAAACTAGGGGGAGCTTGCTTTCCCTGGAGGATGAAGCTACTATAAAACAGCCCCTATCCTCCCTCCACACCTCATTTCTAGCCCTCATGATTCAGTCCCAAATATCTAAGCATTTGACAGTCTTTGTGTACATGGCAGCTAACATGTTAGATTGTGGGGGTGGGGGAAGGGAGAGGTCAGCCTTCTCCCACCATTGAGGCAAAGCAGGTTCAAGGTCCTGTTTGTGTCCAGACTAAAGGTCTATGTCCCTAACATGAGGCGTGTGGAAGGAGGGGGAAGGGAGAGGTGGGCAGGCCGGCACTGTCCAGCCTGTGACCATTCTGTAAACTCAGAATGCCCCCAAGCTTCCTGCTGATGCCTTGGCAGAGCATGCCCACTTCTCTAGCCCTCAATGCCCCCTTGTCTTCCAGTAAGGTGTGAGGGACACCCACCCTCAGTGCCTTTTCTGCTCCAGGGTGGGCGCCAGCCGGGCTGTCTTCCTCCCTCCCCCTACCCCCCCCCGCCCGTTGCAGTGTGCTAGGGAGCGGCGGGCACACCAGATGGCGTGGCTGGGAACGCAGCGACGTTGCCGGGAGGTGAGGGCTGGCATGGGAGTGAAGCAGTAACTTGCCTTGTGGTGCCATGGGGTTGGAGGGGGAGGGCACGTGCATCATGGAGCCTTTCTCCCCTCTCTTCCCACCTCTACCAGGGGTCAGTCCCACAGAGGCCTTCGTTGCGTTCTTCCCTCTGACCTCGGTACCACTTGCTCTGGGGCTGGACACTCTCAAAGCTGGCTGAGCATTCCCCTAGGATGCCAGGCCCTTGGGCAAAGTGTTCTGGGAAGGAGCCACTGCTGTTCCTTTCCTCCACAGAAAAAGACAAACAAGGCAAGCTCCCTTTTTCCCCCCACCCCATCAATGAAAGACAAAAAATCCATCAACAAGGAACTCTCCTGCCCTAGATGTGGTATATGACCTTTGTGCTCCCTGACCTCAGACTCATGAATTTGGAGCCAAAACTCTCTAAGAAAGGGAAGCATTTCTCCTTCCGATGCCCGAGAGCTCCAATGTTTCTCTCTTCCTCCTGTCTGGACAGTATATTTGGACCTGCAAAACTATTTTTGGTAGAGCCTTGCTGGGCAATTTGATGGGGAAGATGGGTTCAAATCCCCACTCTGCCTTAGCAGCTTTTTGATCTTAGGGGAAGTATTTCTTTTCTCTGAGCTTCCATTTCCTTCCCTGTGAAATATTCTAAGGTCCTTCCCAGCTCGGACATCTCATGTGTGATTTTGCTTCTGACTCTGAACGTCACCACCATGGCTCAGTTCCCTTTTCCTTCCAGGAACCCTGTGAACTGTGAACAGGAACTCAGTGCCTGTATCCTGTCTTTCACCCTTTATCCCCTATTCTCATTGGTGAATTTCTCCTGGGGCCTCCATTTTGAAGAAGGACCCAAACAAGCCATTCTTCTCCTGATTCTGCTTTTAATTCTACAGATTTTGCCCTACCCTCCACCTTTCCCATCTCCTCCCATTCTCCAGTTTTTTCAGTTCCCTTTTATGTGTTTCTTCTCTCATAATGTAAATTCCTTGAGGACAGGGATTACCTTTTTTCTTCTTTTTGTATTCTTATCCTCACCACAGTTCCTGGTACCCTGCTTGACTTCTTTTGACTTGTGCAACCTCTTTTATAAGGGTTTTTTTCTGTTTTATTCCTTTTTTTTTTCTTTTCAAAATATAGACACCTTTGCAAAACCTTGTGTTCCAATTTTCTCCCTCTCTTCCCCCCACCCCATCCTTTAGATGGCAAGTAATTTAATATATGTTAAATATGTGCAATTCTTTTATATATATTTCTACATTATCATGCTACCCAAGAAAAATCAGATCAAAAGGGGAAAAAATTATAAAGTTTTAATGGGGAAAGCATAATAATTTAAAATAAAAGAAAAAAATTCTGGATTGTTACTCTTCTTATTGCCTGAATTGCCACCCACTGTTTTCAAAGCGGGGACAGCTCAGAGCTGTCCCTCTAGTCTTATTCTCAGATTCTTGTGTGGAAGACTGAGGTGAGAGAGTAATGTATTTTCTACAAGAATAGGGACTGGAAGGGAGGGACCAACAATGACAGGTGGCCAAACATGAAAATGGAGGAGGCCGAAGTAAAATATTTCTTTGAAATAGCCTCCCCAGTTCATAAGGTTGTCACCCCACTATAACCCTCCTAATCATACAGCAATGTTCTCCCAGTCTTACTGTGTCTTATTTCAAGTAAGGGCCTTGATTATCCATAACAGAAGCCAGAATGCCTGGGTTATTTGCTTAGAGCAATTGTCTCCCTTACTCTTTTTTTTTTTTCTCCCTTACTCTTTTTCCAGTTTTTAATGTACCTTAAACATCCCCAGTGAGGCAGTTCAATTCCAAGGAATATGCATAAAGAAGTCCTTTACCTTATCTCTTATAAGAAGGTAGGAAAGGATTATAGATTTCAGAATGGGAAGAGACCTAAAGACCATTCAATAATTTTTTAAAAATTGAACATGTTTAACCTATATCAGATTGCTTGCTGTCTTGAGGAGGGGGAAGGGAGAAAAAATTTGGAACACAAGGTTTTACAAAAGTGAACATTGAAAACCATTTTTGTATATATTTGGAAAAAAATAAAAGACTACTGAAAAATAAAGAAAGAAATCTTCCTGAAGGCAGGAATTTCTTCTTTTCTATTTTTTCTATGTCCAGAGTCTAACATGGTATCTAATATACAGTTTTAAATTGAAATGAATTGCAATTGCTCTAACCCTTTTATTTGATGAAGGAACTGAGCCCAAAGTCACACAGGCAGTATATAGTAAAACTGGTTTTTAGAATTGATGCAATATGAGTTAAATATTGAATTTACAGTCAAGAGGATTGAGTTTGAAATCCTGTCACTTCGAGTTTTAGAACCTCAGTTTCTCCATCTCTAAAATAGGGTCATAATTTGCAAAGCACCTTAGAGATTTCTCATTTGATCCTCACAACAACCCTGGCAGGTAAGGGCTGTTGTTTATCCTCATCTTACAACTGAGAAAATTGAGAAAGACAGAAGTTAAATTTTTTGTCTGAGGTTAGATTTAACTCCAGTCTTCCTGACTTTAGGCACTGCTATTTCTCTGCCTCAATGCTTAAAGCTCAAGAAAAATGTGAATTATTATTATAATTATAATTAAGTTCTTTTCTCTATACTGCATTGATTTTGGTCAGACATTTAGGTGAGTGAATGGGTAAAGATGTGTGACCTCTAGTAGAAAGGAAGCTCCTTCAGGGCAGAGACTGTTATTTTTGTCTTCTATCCCCAGAATCTAGGACAGCATTTAGCTCATGGTAGATGCTTTATAAATGTTTGTTGATTTGGAGTAAGCCCAGCCACTCTGATCATTCCTTCTAGTAGAAAAATATTTCTACCCCTTTGAATTTTCTTATGGTACTTTGGGTATTTAGGAAGTGGATTGAAGGCCAAGGTCTGGAGTCAGGAAAACCCGAATTCAGATTCGGCCTCAGATACTAGCTGTGTCACCTTGGGCAAGTCCCTTAACCCTGCTTGGGAGAACTGGAGAAAAATGATAAATCACTCCCGTATCTCTGCCAAGAAACCCCCAAATGGGGAATGAAGAGTGGGACATGGATGAAAAACAGCAATTCCTTTGTTTAGGCTTATCTTTTTTTCCTTTTATCAATCATATTTGCTGATGGCCATCATTCCTCCATCCCTTATCTTTTTTTTTTTTTTTTTTCTTTTGCTAAGGCCATTAGAGTTAAGTGACTTGCCTAGGGTCACACAGCTAGGAAGTGTTAAGTGTCTGAACTCAGGTCCTCCTGACTTCAGGGCTGGCATTCTATACTGTATCATCTAGTTGCCCCTATCCCTTACCTTGTAAAACTAAGAATAGGGCTTCATTTTGATCTTTAAAAGGCTAGATGTAAGGTCCTTGCCATTAACAATTGTTTACATTCTTTGGATTTGTATCTTTATTACCTAATACACAATGGATGATTAATAAATGCTTATTGATTGGTTGATTGAAGTTTGGTGAATGAATGAATTGAAGTGTTTGGTGAATGAATGAATATGTTTCCCCAAAAAAAGTCAGGGAGAGCCCCACTACTTGAGTTTCTACTATTCCCCTTGCTTGGAATGCCTTGTCTCATTCCTATCTACTTCCTTGAACTCTTAAAACCTTTCAAGGTACCACCTCTTCAATGAAGCCCTTCCTGACTGACTAATTTTGCCTTTAATTCACTCACTTCTCTAAATGACTTTCTGTATTTAACACCTACCTCTGCTATCAAAGTTTTCAATCCCCCATATCCCAACAATTCCTTATCAGAGGCTTCATTCTTAATAAAAGCTCACATTTCTCATCTTAAACTTTGCTCTCTGGCAAACCCTGTGAAGCAGGGAATGTTCATGAAGCTCTAATTTTATAAATGAGAAATTTAAGTGATTTTCCCTGAGCAAAAATGTGGACAAAGGAGAATGTGGATCCAGATATCCTATTTCACAATTTCATGGTAACACCATTGAACAATACTTCCTCCTTAGACATACTATGAATTGAGAGACATGAGGATGAGTTCATAGAATTTAGCACTAGAATCGATCTTAGATATCACCCAATAAAATCATAAATTTAGAATTGGAATTTTTTGTTTTGCAATCATTTTTCAATCCTATCTGACTTTATTTTACTTGGTGTTTTCTTTCTTTTTGTTTAAACCATTATTTTTTTATTTTTAATAGTATTTTATTTTTTCAAATACATACAAAATAGTTTTCAACGTTTACCTTTGCAAAACCTCGTTTCAATTTTTCCCCTCTCCTCCCCCTTTTTGCCTCCCTAAGACAGCAAGCAATAACTTTCTTTAATTTTTCTCTCTCCTTTCCTAAGCAATAGGTTAAACATACGCAATTCTTCTAAACATATTTCCATATTTGTCATGCTGTACAAAAAAATTAAATCAAAAGGGAAAAATATAAGAAAGAAAAAAAGCCCTCATTTTGTGTTTTCTCCAAAGATACTGGAGTGGTCTGCCCTTCCCTTCTCCAGATCATTTTACAGATGAGGAAGCAGAGGCAAACAAGATTAAATGACTTGCCCAAGGTCATCACCGTCTACCTTCAAAGTCAAAGTCATCTAGATCAGGCTCTGCATTGGGTAGAGCACTAACCCTGAAATCAGGAGGACCTGAATTCAAATGCGGCCTCAGACACTTAACATTTCCTAGCTATGTGACCCTGGGCAAGTTACTTAACTTCAATTGCCTCAGAAAAAAAAAAAAAAAAAAAAAGTCATCTAGACCAATGATGTCAAATTCAAATAGAACTAAAAGACTGCTAAAAGTACATAAGGATCTCTGAAGGCCACATAATAACTTAGAAAACCACATGTTAACATTATCCGTAGCTATTGTATTTTTATTTTTCATTAATCACTTTGTTAAATAATTTACAGCTATGTTTAGATTAAATTACACAATATCCAGTTCAAGCCCTTAATTTGTCAGATGAGAAAAATGAGTCTCAACAAAGTTATATTTTGCAAATGGTCAGACAGAATTTGACACAGGATACCTGACTAATCTATTTGTCTTTTAATTGCACCCTGTTAGGCCTTAATCCAGACCTCTCATTTCAAAGATAATGAAACTGAAGCCCAAAGTGGTAAAGTTGTCACTCACTCAAGTTTACACAGCACATTCATGAAAGATGGGGAACTTGATTTGATTAAGGTTTCCTGGATCAAAGTACAGTGCTTTCTCCACTCCAGCACAGATACCTCCCCAACCTTGTTAGGTGTGGGTTGAAGAAAACCTTTGTTTCCAGAGCACTTCTGCACTTTGCTGAGTAAGGATAAATTTTCTTTCTCCTAAGGAGTCTGGAAGCTTTTACACTTGCCTGTCACAGTGTCTAGTAACTGTACCTTCTGGTCCCTGATGGGGGCTCAGTAATGACTCAGATTAAGAGGGTAGCTGATAAGGCATAGGGATATAGGTAGCACAAAAAGCCCTGGGAGAATTGTGTTCTAATTGTGGCATTGCCCCAGTGCCCTTGATTGAGTCACCTCATCCTGAGGCAGGAGGCATTTTGGCACTGCACCTACTATAGTCTAAGAAATGAAAGCCTAAAGTCTTTGTGTAAGTGTAAAACCATCATTTTTAGATCAATACCAAAAACTGGGAGCTACAGCTTGTTACTTTCAGATGTGGGAAAAGGAGGAAAAAGGAAGAAAGTTTATTTCTATTTCAAAGATTTTGTTTCAGGATTTCAACAACATTTCAATAGTTATGGGCCTAACCTATTGTATCATCTGGGGAGGATGAAAAGATGAAAGGAAGGTAACAAAGCAGAGATGAAAGAAGCAGGGAAGCACTGGGGATAGGAAGAAGAAATATGAAGACAGGGTCCATCTTTTAGGTTAGGATATACAGGGTACAAAATTATAGTAGGTTCATGGAACTTTTATTCTGAATCTCTTAGCATTTTCTTTTTTCCTCTCACTTTACCTTAAATTCAGTAAAATATTCTCTCTCTCTCTCTCTCTCTCTCTCTCTCTCTCTCTCTCTCTCTCTCTCTCTCTTTTTTTTTTTTTTTTTGGTAACTTATTTAGTATTATGTGCTAAGGACCCAAAGCTTAAAAATAAAAGTCTCTATTTTAAGGGAAGAAATGAAATCCATTGTCTATCTTAATTATTTAATCAATCAACCACAATATGTTGGGCACTGTGTATTCCCTCAGAATACAAAGATAAAAAGGAAACAGTTCCTGCCCTTAAAAATAAATTGATGTCGATCTTTGTTTTCACCTAACTTACATTTTCCAATATCCCTTTTCTTTTTCCCCTCCCAGAAAGTTATCCCTTTTATAACAAAGAACAAAAACAAAATAAAATAAAAAGAGAAAAACCCAGTTCAACAAAACTAGGAAACACATTAGAAAATGTCTGACATAATATAATAGCCTTGGTCTCTCATCTCTGCTAAGATGTGGCTTCTCACTTCTCTTCTATAAAGCCAAATGTGGCCATTATAATTTCTCAGTTATCCATTTTGATTGTTTTGTTGTCTTATTGTTTGTTTTGTTCTTTCATTTACATTGTTGTAATCACTTTATATATTGTTTTAATGGTTCTTCTTATTTTACTATGCATCTGTTTGAAAATCTTCCCAACCTTCTCTATCTTCATCATAGTCATAATTTCCTACAACATGGATATCATTACATTCATGTACCATGGTATTTTTAGCCATCTCCCAATGGATGGCTATTAGTTGCAAAACAGGCTATATCTGCTTGTTTCTAATTCTTTACTACTATAAGAAGGGCTGCTATAAATATTTGGGAATGTATGACATCTTTCCTTTTATCACTGATCAAAGAATCCTATGGTCTGAGGATGGGAGTAAGATGAATATGCAAGTAAGCAGATATATATATATACAAATGAATAGCTACAGAATCTCATTCTACTATTCCTGGAATTCTCTCCCTCATCATCCTTAACACCAGGCTTTCCCAGGTTTTTTTGTGCCAACTAAAATCCCATCTTTTGCAAGAAGCCTTTTCCAACATCCATTAATGCTAATATTTCTATTAATTATTACCAATTTGTCTTGTCTGTATTTTATTTGTACATCATTATTTCCATGTTGTCTCTCCTGTGAGAGACACTGTGAGCTCTCTGAGGACAGGAATTCTCTTTTGCCTTTCTTTGTATCCGTAATGCTTAGCACAGGGTCTGACAAATAGTGATATGGATGACCCCTTCTCTGCATTTACAATCTTACATTTTTAACTGATTTAATATTTCATTTTTCTTCTAATTACATCAAAAATAACCTTTCACATTTGTTTTTTTTCTCCTCACATTTGTTTTTGTTTTTTTAATTCTGGGTTCAAAAATCTCTCCCTCCTTTTCTCTCCTTTCCCTCCCAATTAAGAAGACAGGCATTGATATAGGTTTTACATGGGTAGTCATGCCAAACATATTTCCTTATTAGTCATGTTGTAAAAGAAAATTCAGATAAGAGAGAGACAGCAACTGAGAGAAAGAGAGAGAGAGAAAAGAGAGAGAGAGAGGGGGAGGGAGGGGAGAGACAGAGATAAAGAAAAGTATGTTTCAGTCTACATGCAGACTCCATCAATTCTTTCTCTGGAGGCATTTTTCATCATGAGTCCTTTAGAATTGTCTTGAATAATTGTATTGCTGAGAATAGTTAAATTATTCATGGTTGATCATTGTACAGTGTTATTTTACTGTATACAATGTTCTCCTGGTTCTGATCTTTTCATTATCCATAAGTTCATGTAAGTCTTTCCAGGTTTTTCAGAGAATATCCTGCTCATCATTTCTTATAGCAAATAGTATTCCATCACAATCATTATACTATAACTTGTTCATCCATTCTCCAAGTTATGGGTCCCCCTCAATTACTAATTCTTTGCTACCACAAAAAAGAGCTACTATAAATATTTTTGTGCATATAAGTGTTTTTCTTTTTTAAAAAATCTCTTTGGAATACAGATCTAATGCAATTACAATCTCAGAATGTTGCTTTGAGCACTGAGAAATTACATCACATGTCCAGTAAATGTTGGAGATGGCACTTGAACCTGGATCTTCCTGGCTAGTCCTCTTTCCACTATGCAACATTGCCACTATAGAAAAATAAATGCAATTCTGGGAGAAAGGGTACTCTAAGCTAGGGAAATTAGGAAAAGTTTCTGTTTGTTTCTGGAAACTGCTGTTTGGCTTAGTGATGAAGAAACAAGAGATTTCAAGGGGGCAAAGGTGAAGAGGAAGTCTATTCCAGGCATGGGGATACACAGGGTAAACAAGCAGAAGTAGATGGAGAACAGCAAGAAAGCCAGTAGGCTAGACTGGAGAGAATATGGAAGGGAATAATTTGTAATAGGCTGGGAAGATAGGCTAGGGCTAGGAAATAAATTATTTCAATTGTAAACAGAATTTAGATTTTATCTTGGAGTAATAGGGAGCCACTGGAATTTACTAAATGGGTAAAATGACTTGGTGAAATTAGCATTTCAGCAAAGTCACTTTGGCAGCTGTGCAGGTGACAGATTGGAAAGAAGAAAGTTGATCCAGGGAGACTAATTAGAAGATATTTGTGATTGTTCTAAAACTTGAGACTTAGTGTTAAGAAGATCTGAGTTTGAATCCTTCCTTAAATAATTACTAGCTTTAGGACACAACCTCTCCCAGGTTCAGTTTTCTCAGCTGTAAAATGGGGACAATAATAGCAATTACATCTCAGGGTTCTTGTAAGAATCAAATGAAATAACCTGTTAATTCTGATTTAAATATTAGCTGTCATTGTAGTTCAAGGGACAGGTGATGGGGGCTTAAACTATGGAGATGAGCAGAAGGAAGGATTCAGATGTGAGAGATTCAGCAGCAAAATAAAGGACTTCTTCAGGACCTTAGAAAAGCTAACCAGGAATAAATAATTTTTTCAAGTAATTGGCTGCTTTGGATCAGGACAGATATGAAATTTTAGTTAGGATATTTTCTTGCATAAAGGGAGTAATATTTCATGTCTTAGATAAATCTCTTGATAAGATTTAGAGCTAGAAATGAGACACCTTGTTCTAGTTCTACCTCTTCATCTTAGAGTGAAGGAAATAGGTATAGAGAAAGAAAATCTCTAACCCAAGGCCACTCTGCCATTAAGATAGACAAGCTGGGATCATTCTTTTTTTTTTTTCTTTTTTTCTTTTCTTTTATTTTTATTCATTTTTCCAAATTATCCCCTCCCTCCCTCCACTCCCTCCCCCCGATGGCAGGCAATCCCATACATTTTACATGTGTTACAATAGATACAATATATGTGTGTAAATACCATTTTCTTGTTGCACATTAATTATTAGCTTCCGAAGGTATAAGTAACCTGGGTAGATAGACAGTAGTGCTAACAATTTACATTCGCCTCCCAGTGTTCCTTCTCTGGGTGTAGTTATTTCTGTCCATCATTGATCAACCGGAAGTGAGCTGGATCTTCTCTATGTTGAAGATATCCACTTCCATCAGAATACATCCTCATACAGTATTGTTGTTGAAGTGTACAGAGATCTTCTGGTTCTGCTCATTTCACTCAGCAACAGTTGATTTAAGTCTCTCCAGGCCTCTCTGTATTCCTCCTGCTGGTCATTTCTTACAGAGCAATAATATTCCATAACCTTCATATACCACAATTTACCCAACCACTCTCCAATTGATGGACATCCATTCGAATAACCTCCAGTTTCTAGCTACAACAAAAAGAGCTGCCACAAACATTTTGGCACATACAGGTCCCTTTCCCTTCTTTAGTATTTCTTTGGGATATAATCCCAATAACAGCAATGCTGGGTCAAAGGGTATGCACAGTTTGACAACCTTTTGGGCATAGTTCCAAATAAGCTGGGATCATTCTTGAAAAACAATGTTCATTCACTGTTTTCAGGTCTTGTCTGATGCTGATATTCTCTGGTTTCAAGGTCCTTCCCAGTCAATCACTAAACAAAGGTACCTTGGATAGCTACAAAGGCAAAAAGGAACTGGTCCCTTCTGTCTGTCGGCAGAAACAGCATGTACATATATAAGTATATACAGGAAAAAAAAAAAAGTTTTAAAACTAAACCTATGGTTTCATCAGCTTAGGAAACTCCTTGTTAGTAAGTTATGCAATATTATTAGTATCTTCTCTTATAGGAGTCTGGAGGTACTGAGAAGTTAAATGACTTTTCCCAAAAAATATACATAAAGCAGTGCGCATGTTATGCCTGTATACCTTTCCAGGTAGTTTGAAGAGAGGATACCAGTAGATGAAAGGATCAAGTGAAGGGAAAGTTAACAACAAAGGCTTTACATAGACCTTAGTTCTTGAGTTTAATATAGAAGGGAAAAAAAAAAAAGAGATTCTGTGGAAGTGGAAGTGAGGAAGAAAAGCATCCCCCACTGCCCAGGTATAAGGGACTGTAAGATCTGACACTGTGTGGACTGCTAAAGACACTTCCAGCTTTATCATTTTTATGTGCTGAGGATCCTCCCAGCTCTGATGATGATAATAATAATACCCAACATTTATTTATGCAGTGACCACTATGTGTCAGAGTGCTAAACATTTTATAAAGATTTTCTCATTGGACCCTCACAATAACCCTGGGAGAAAGGCGCTATTATTATCATCTCTGTTTTTACAGGAAGTTGAGGCAAATAAAAGTTAAATGTCTTGCCAAGTCACACAGCTAGTAAGTGCCTAAACTGGGTATGAATTCAGATCTTTCTGACACCGAGATCAGCACTCTATCCACGGTAGTTTATAGTCATCAATAGTTTGATTTTTTGCTGTTTTGATACTCTACATTCTAAATTCTAAAATACCTTCAATGCTGACCCTTTGTTCAATGTTCTACCTTTATATTTATATTTTCTATATTTTAAGAGCTTTTTCGGTCATTTTCTGTTTTATTTTCTAATGTGATTTCTAGCACTAACATTTTTAAAGGACCCTCCCAGTTCAGACACTGTGCAATTCTGGAATTCCATTAGGCTTTCCTTAGATATCATTTATGGGTCAGAATCAGGGAAGAGGGGAACACTATGAACTCCTTTGGGGAGAGGTTTAGGGTCACTGGGGCTGATCCCTCCCTCTAAAAGATAGCACACCCAGAGAATTCAAAGTCTCCAGGAGAGTGGCTGCCAGGAATCAGTGGTGTATTTGGCGGAGGCCATACCAGTATGTCACAGATTAACCAGAGAGTTCTTGGCTCAGTCCCTAAGGTGGGGAGGGAGAGAGTTATTGAGACCAGAACAAGTGTGAAACCATCTTCCTTTCCTCATCACCCTCCCCTTCCTTCACAGATGGCTGACTGGCACAGTGGGTGGTACAGTCCAAGCCCTAGACTTTGCTTATCTTTTTTTTTTTTTTTTTGGCCAGCTGACCCTGGAGGGCCAGAGAATGGACACTGAAATATGAAAATGAGAGAATCATTAGGCATCCTTTGCAAGTCTCCCTTTCCCCCAGTAGGGACACTACCTAGTGTTCAGAGAATCCTACAAAGTTAGAGCTGGAAAAGACATTACAGATCATCTAGTTCAAAGTACCCATTATATAGAAGAGAACACTGAGGGAAGATAACTCTTGACTCAAGTTGCACGGCAGCTTAGTGGAAAATGTAAGAGTGTGTATGAGAGACAGAAACAGAGACACAGAGAGAGAAAGAGATAGAAAGACAGACAGAAACAGAGACAGAGACAGAAGCAGAGACAGAGAGATAGAGAGACAAAGAGAGAGAGAAAGAAAGAGACAGGGGGAGAGAGAGTCAGATCGAGAGAGAGAGAGAGACAGAGAGACAGAGAGAGAGACAGAGACAGAGAGAGAAAGACAGAGAGAGAGAGAGAGAGAGAGAGAGAGAGAGAGAGAGAAAGAGAGACAGAGACAGAGAGAGAGAGAGAGAGAGAGACAGAGAGAGAGAGAGAGAGAGAGAGAGAGAGAGAGAAAGAGAGACAGAGACAGAGAGAGAGAGAGAGAGAGAGAGAGAGAGAGAGAGAGAGAGAGAGAGAGAGAGAGAGAGAGAGAGAGAGAGAGAGAGAGAGAGACTTGGAGAGAAAGACAAAGAGACAGAGACAGAGACAGGGAGACAGAGAAAATAGAGATAGACAGAGAAAGAGGCAGACAGAGACAAAGACAGAGGTTAATCTCGGTGCCTCCTGAACCAATGCTCCTTTCATTATACTACACTGCCAGAGGGAGAAGGGTCAAGATAGTAGGGTTGGAAAGTCGAGGACAAAGTGAGCCTTTGCTAGAATCATAGGTTACTGTTCAATCATGGCTGACTCTTCCTGACAGTACTGTACGTGGTTCTCCATTTTCTTTTCCAGTGTATTAAAGGCAAATAGGGTTAAATGACTCTTCCAGGCTCACACACTGAGAATTGTCTCAGGTTAAATTTGAACTGCAGTCTTCCTGCCTCCGAGTCTCGGGCTCTCTCCACCGCGCCCTCTAGCTGTCTGAGAATCGCAGGCAGAATGGAGAGGAATAGATTTCAGGAGCAAGGGCCTGGAAAGGAGCTGCAGGGAAATGAAGAAGAGAAAGGTGGGACCCGCTTCTAGGGTGAGGGGTTTTCATGGTGCCGAGGCTCTCTACGCAATGTTCTGTCGGGTCTGAGGAAAACCCTTTCCCTAGCCCCCAGCTCACGCCAAGAACAGAGGGCAAAAAGTGGCTCAGGGTCAAAACCCAGCTGAACTAGAAAGGGAAACCAGGATTGATCCACGCCCTCCTTCCACCCCCACAGCCTCCAATCCCACCCCAGGTAAATGGACTCGTATGCCGTTGCTCAGTGGGATACACAGTCACCCTGCCCCCCTGAAGGATTTGGGGTGTGGTAGAAAGTCGCTTCCTCGGGGAAGGAGCCTGGGCAACTCGGAGAGATGGAAGGGGGAAAGGAAGCGGGGAGGGGAAAGGGGTGGTGAGGGGGAGAGGCGCGTGGCGGCAGGGTTGGCGGGAGGGCGGGGAAAGGATGCTGCCCCTTTAAGGTGCCACCGCCGCGTGGCAGAGAAACAGCTTGCGCTATCCCCATCCCACCCGGCTCCGCTACCAACGAGAAACACAATGCATAACAATCAGGCCGGGCTCAGGCACGCTTGGAGCCGTGCCATCCACGGGCGGGCGGAGCCTCCCATCCCCGCCAGCCAAAGGGGGGAAAGGGGAGGGGGACGGCAGGGAGGGAGAGCGTGGCGGTAGCCCGACCGCGGACCCAAGCGTCCGGCCGCCCCTGACCCCCTCCCTATGCCCTGTCCTCTGCCCCCCTCCTACAGATGACCCCGTGCTCCGAATCCTCGGCCCCCTCCCCGTCCGCTTTCCCCCCGCTCCCACTCCCCACGATCTCTCTCCCCGCAAAGTTCATTTCTACCAACTCTTTCCAGACCACTTCACACTCACATCTGACAATCCGGGGCCCCTCATTCTCCCAGTAATCACTCCACTGCACTAATTGCACATGCAAATATGCAAATGTGTATTAATTAATTACTATACTAATTAGTTCTGTGGTATTTGCGAGTAATAAATCATTGGATGGGAGCGAGGAAGCTGGAGACCTGGCCCATTTTCATTCCGCATAAAATTTTAATGGTCTCTCTGGCTGATCCGGGACAGCAGCTCCGAGAAGGGCTCTTAAAGGGGCAGTGGCGGCGGGAGCAGGATGGGGTGTCAGAGAGTGACCTTCCAGGGCCGGGGTTGGGGGGACGAGTGAGGACCGTAGCTGGAGTGGGGGTGGGGAGCCGGCTGGGTGCTGTGTTGCCTTCCTGCTTTAGGGACACATGCCAAACTGGGCCTCTCCCTCTGTGATTGGCCATGTTCCATTACTTCCTTCCTCACCCCTGGCCTGGTTCAGGTGGTCCCTGAGCTTCCTGTTCTAATCCTGAGGGGCATCCGCTTTCAAGTTCCCAGCACTGCTGCTCAGCCTATGCCTGTCTTCATCCAAGAGGAAAGGAGAATTGGAGAGAGCTAGGCCTTAACCTACCTCTTTAAGAAGGTGGTCTCGGTAGTGGTGGTGATGGGGGGAGGGAAGGGAGGGGGAAATCGATGTCTGTATCCCTTGTCTAGGGGTGATTTTGGTAAAGAAGGGAAGCACAGGATGGAGGAATGCCAGCACAGTGTGGGACCCCAAGATTCTGTCCCCAGGCAATACTAAATTCAGGATGTGTAAATAAATCAAGGCACAGAAAAAGGGACTGGCACGAATCTGACTCCTGTCACCAGAGAAAAAGAAATCCAATGTCCTTGGTGCTACCTAGGTCCCTAGGTACAGAACCTCCTCTCTTTCTTTTCCTTTGCCAGCCTTAGGCCTGTGGAGGGTACCATCTAGCTCTCAGTTTCCACATGATTGAGCCAATGCCCCCGCCCTTGTTGGCACCAGCTGGCACCCTGGCAGAGCATCCCTAGGATTGAGTGAGCCCTGGGGACCTGTCTTTATTACAAGGAGGGAGTAAGGGGCATGGGTTGGGATAGTATAATCTGGTTCCTTTGATGTGGGGGAGCCGGAATCAGAGGTTTTTTACCGAGTGACCCACTACCATCCCTAAGTAGTCGAGTATCTTGAGGCTGGAAGCCAGGTTCTCATACTTGGCTCTGTTCACTCCACCAAATCCTTCTCTTCACATAAATAGGCTGTATTACCCTTTACCCTATTCTACCCTAACCCATCCCTACCATTAGTTGCCCTCCTGCTAAATCCAAAGTGTGAGAATGAGAACATCTGAATGAAACATGTTTTGGTCTCCCAGGGAAAAGATGCTCAATAGAAGATGAAGTTTAAAGAGACTTGGAATTTGAGTAACTTAGGTCTGGAGGGAATCTCAGAGTTCATCTAATCCCCAATCTCCTTGTTTTCACATGAGGAAATTTAGGACTTCAAAGCAGAAACAGAAAACTCATACTTAATTTCCTGACTAGGAATCCAGCTCCCTTGCCCACAAAACATACTGCCTCTCTATGTCTAATCCTGCTAGAAGATCAGTAGGGAGAAGCTTCATGTTGGGGCTTGGAGGTATAGAATGGAGAATATGAGAGTCCTACCAACCTTCCTCCCAAACCAAACAGTCAAGAGAAAATGACCTGAAGAAATAGATAATGGAGGAAAGTTACATACTCTACTTCCCTAGGATTCTCAAAGAACAGAAAAGACACCTCCTTTCCCACTCTCTCCATATTTTAGAGCTGAGAGCTGTCCTGCCTGTTGACCAGAAGATGGGCAAAATGACTCTGGGATAGCCCCTATGCCCACTCTCTGACCATAATCACTGAGATCCACTATGATTCCAGGTTTCCAAGCCATCTGAGGTTTATACCTCAGAATTCTGGGTTTGTTTGTTTTTGTTTTTTGTTTGTTTGTTTTTGTTTTTGTTTTTGTTTTGTTTTGCTGAGGCAATTGGGGTTGAGTGACTTGCCCAGGGTCACACAGCTAGGATGTATTAAATGTCTGAGGCCATATTTGAACTCAGGTCCTCCTGACTTCAGGGTGGTGCCCTATTCACTAGAATTCTGGTCTTCTAACCCATTTTTAGCCTTGTCACCAAAACTTTGCCTCTTAATAAAGTCCAACCAGCAGACCTGGAGTTTCTCCATCCAAAATTTCAACTTATATAGGGCAGGGGAAACAGGAACTATTCAAGACATGCTCTCTAGTCCAGCAGTTCAGAATCTCAAGGGGTCCAGGAGGTCAAAACTTTTGTCATAATAACTAAGATATTTTGATTTTGAATATAGTCAATAGTAATAGATTAAATTGCATAAACAAAAAGTTCTTTGGAATCCTTGATCATTTTGAAGATGTAAAGGGATCCTGAGACAAGAAAGTTTGAGAACCACTGTTCTGGTATATCCCAAGGGTAGCTGGTGCTCAGCAGCAAGGAATAAGAGATTAAAATGTCATATTTGTTCCCTCCAGTCCCTAGCCCTCTGCCTGCAGGAGAAATATAGCTGGATCAATTTCCTGGTTCACTTATTGATCCCTGGAAATGGCATAAGGAAGGGGAGCAATAAGGAAGGCTGTCAGGGGCAAGGACAGATATTCAGTCTTTAGTATCTTAGACCAGAACCAAAGAAGCCATGTCAACAGATGGTTCTGATGGGCCACACACCATCTACCACTATTCTTAGGATGGTAAAAGTAGGAGGGGCACCCTTCCATTAGGGGAGGAGAGAATTCTCCCCCTCATTTTTCTTTTATCCATCCTACAACAGAGAAGAAAAGAGGATCTGAGAGTAAATGGGAATGGGGAAGTGAAGTAAATGTCTTGGTCCTGGGGAGAGGATGAGGGGACTGACCCAAACTGGGAGTTAAGGCATCAGGACTCCTCTGGGCTGCCTGGATTCAGCAGGTAGCTTATCCTACCTCTGCCTCTGTGGTACTTTTTAAAAGGAGGTACAATCATCTCTCTTCCTCCCTCTCCAGCCAAAGCTGAAATATCTTACACCATTTGAACCTTTGAGATGCTCCTAGATGATCCCTAAATATTCCTTTAGGGGAGAGACACAGTCTCCCTCCCACTTTCCAAATAGAATGTTTAAGTGTTCCAGGGAACCCACTCCTACCTTATCTCTCCCAGTGTAAGAATGGTTCAAACTGAGCTCTAAAATTTAAAGTCCAGGAACTGCCCTTACCAGCCCCCGTATGTCCCAGGAAAATTGAGGAAAGGGAGTATGTCAGGGTGAGAGTAGGGCTCCGTAGTTCAGAGCTTCTCTGTGAGGCCCTCCCTTCTCTGTGAGCCCCCCCACCCCACAGGGCCGGGAGCCTGGGCGGTAGGAGAGGGCATGGCAGCTGCTGGCGATTTATTAAGCAGTCACGGAAAAATTGGTTTATAAATTAACAGCTGTTTTAACTTTAGGCCTCTTCTTCAGGGAATGGAGGCAGTCGACTGGACCGGGATTGGAGTGTGTGTGTGTGAGTGTGTGAGTGAGTGTGTGTGTGGCTGTTGAGGGGGAGAGGGGAGAGTAGTGTATGTTGGGGAGGGGAAGAACAGACTCCAGAAGGAGGAATTCTTTTCTTCAGGGCAGCTGGCACCTCTGGAGGGCACCAGACAGGAGTCAGCCTTTGTCCAGGTAGCCTAGACAGAGGATGCTCCCACAATGAGTTGGGCGGGTCCTCTCTTGGGACTGGCACTGCTATTACTCCCAACTAACTGCCTCCTGGGAGAACCAGAGGATAAAGATGAGCACCGTTCCCATTTCTGCCACCAGAGGGGAGTCTCGGCCCATGTATTCCCAAATCCTATTTCTCCGTAGGGATGCCCGCTGTTCTAAGCCCCAAAGCCCTAATCGGGTACTACCAATCCCCCCCCACCCCCCCCCCCCGACACCAAGCTCTTTTCCCTGCACCCTCCCCCCCCAAATAGTACGAGTCTCCAGAAGGTGGAAGGATATTTGTTCCCTTCCAGCTTCCAGGCAGAGACTCTCTAGAGTGCCCAATGGAGGTGCTGGGCCACCAGTGCCTGGGTAGTCCCTATGACTGCCTGCCACCCCAATCCTCCCTATGCTGCTTATCTCTAGCCAATGCCCAGGGTTTCTAGGGGACTCCATGCCAGCAGCAGTGTGCCAACGTCCCTGCCATCCAGCCTGGGCTGGCTCTGGTTTCGTGGTGCCAAGGTCATGGATGTGATGCCCAGCTCCTAACAGAGGTGGTGCCAGCCTTATCTGCGCCAGCTGATGGCACAGTAGGAAACCCTGGCTGGCTGCTGGCACCTGCTGGTCACAAGCGGAACTTCAAGCTTTGGTCTCATGGCACTGTCGGATTGGAGGCTCCCTCCCCACCTCCTGAAACAGCGAGGTACAAAACCCACACCCTGCCCTGGGACAGGCAGGGAAGGGACTCGTCTGCGCCGTGTGGGGCTGCACACCCTCCTGTACCTGGGGGAGGAAGGCCAGAACTGAAAGGGACATTAAAGACCATCTAGTCCATCTCTATCGAGTCGTAGAAGAAGAAAAAAGGCCAAAAGAAGGGGTTTGACTTGGCTAAGGTCATCCAGCTATAATTGTTACATCAAACGGGTTGTGGGTGGTAGGAAGAGTTGTCACCTCGAAGACCAGATTCTGAGTATCTAGGATTTATTTGCTCTTTTTACTCAAAGTGCCTGTGATGTTGCCTCATGAATAATAAAGAATAATTAGCATAGGGTTTTGCATTCATTTGCATGGGGCTAATTTAATATCTAAATACACTATGGTTAGCCCTAGCCCCTAACACTCTCCCCTAGTCTCCACACAGCTTTTCCCTTTGCCAGTACCCCTTCCTTTTCTCTAGGTGACCTCTGATACCCTACTTACCCTTCTTTTCTCTCCCACAACCCCCACCTCTTTCCCACCCACCTGGAAAAAGTTTTTCCTAAGTTCTTGAGGAGGTTTGCAATCGCGTAGGATACAGAAGAGAAAAAATCAAAGTAATAAAACCTCATTTAATTCCTAACGGAGGGCAGAGCTGTGAGCTGCAATTATCTTAATGTTCTGCTATTTTTACTCCCTCACTCACTCTTTTCTGATCTCTCTGTCTCTCTTTAACTGCCTCCTTTTTTTTTGTCTTTGTCTTCTCTGTCGATCTTTCTTTCTATTGCTCTCTTTTCCTTCCTGTCTCTTCTGTGCTTTCTCCCCATCTGTCTTTCTCTTCATTCTTGTACTTGTCTGTCAGACCCTCCCTGACCTTAATTCCTTTGCCCCTTCCTCTTCTTGATATGTGAGGTCAAAGCTTTCAAAGGCCTGGGAAAGAGAAGAAGAAGGGAGGGCTGTGATCATATGCTTAGAGCTGGGGCTTTAAACTCCATCCCCTTCACTTTATAGAACTGGAAACTGAGGTCTTAGAGGAGGGGATGTCATTTACTGAGGTTATAGAGCTAGCAAGGAATAAAGACAGGGGCTTTCTGCTTTCTGCTGCATCACAGTTTCACTCATAATTGACCCATCTTCCATTCCAAGGTGACTCTCATGCTCAAGTCTGCCTGCCTGGTTGAATTCCTTGCCTGTTCCTCACTCCATCCCCTAAAATCATCAGAGAATTTTTGTCCATAGACTTTCAAGAAGGAAGATAGGGTAAGACCTATAGGTTTCCAAAGGTGATCTGATCCAGCTCCTTCAGAGGAAACAGGTCTATAGGGGTAGTGTGACTTGCCCATGATTACAATGAACAAAATTCTATCCCCCCACCTTGTGGCTCTCTCTCTTCTCTGCTTCTCTCACCCACCCCTGTCTGGGGGACCACTAAATCACCCTCAAAAGCAAGACCCAGAGAAACTGCTCTTAGATCATGGCATCTAACCCAGGCAACATTCCCCATCATGTGTTTACATCTGGAAGGGCTAATGGAGGTCGTTCTAGGCTCAGAGTCTATATGACCTGTGACCTGCATCCCTCCCATTGCCTTTATGGCTTAAAATATTTTATCCAGAGTTTCCTCTTCTCCAGGCCCCAATCCTACTCAGGCAGGAGCCAAACAGACGTCAATGCAGGGGGAGGAGGAGGAGGAGGGAACAGAGAAGGAAGGAAGGGGTGGTGACTCATTGTCCTCTCTTTACCCTCCTCTCATCACCCATCTGTTCTTTTGGCCACCTGCGTCCCTCTCCTACCAGTTTCTATGGACCAGGTTCTGAATTCCCTTGAGACTCTTTCCATCTCCATTCCAGGACTTTTCCTCTCCCATCTTATTCCTTCTTCTTCTATTCAGCCCATAAGATGTCTACATCTTCCCTTCTCCCCTCCCTCACATAGGTTCCCAGAATTCAGAAATTATCTATAAAACCTCTCGTTTCATAGGTAGAAAAGTGAGACCCAGAAAAGACATGATTTATCCTGGGTCGTGATACTCAATTCATGCAGCATTTCCCTCTCATCGAATCATATATTTAGATCTAAAAGTGATATGCTCAGTCATGGAGTCTGACCTCCCTCATTCTGCAGATGATAAAAATGGAAGTCTACAGTGGTTATCCAAGATCACAGAGGTGATATGGTACAGTAGTGCCAAGATTCCAGTTCAAATCCTCTCACGCCAAATCCAATTCCACTTTTCTTCTTGCACCATTCTGTTCCTCATCTTCACCCTGCTCTCCGTCCCAGTCATATCCACCCTCCAAGTACTGCCCAGGACATGGCTTCACTGTGTCCATTCAAATGTAAGGACATCAGCCGGACACGCCTTGTTTACTGTGCTGAGGCACTGCCAAATGTTCTTTCCCTCAAAATACTAGAGGTGTGTGTGTGGTGGTGGTGGAGGGGGGGGTCCAGGCTAATCCTGTTTGCCAGTTCTACTGTGTCTCAAGAGTTTTGATGCTAATGGAGAATGGGCAATGCTAGTGTTGCCCACACCCTAATCCCAATGTCCTTGTATCCAGCTGCTTTGCCACAAGCTTATAAATCAACAAATACAGCAAGCCTGAGTAGATGAGGGTGGGAAAAGGGCTAAAGATTAAAGTTAGTGCCTTCCTTCTATAAAACCCCTACTACCCTTTCCCTCATGGTCCTAAAATTACCTCCAGGAACATACCCTGTGCAAGGAAACTCATCAGAATCCAACAACTCCTATTTCCAAAGAATTGTTCCTGCTTCTCTCCTTCCAACTGTCAAAGATGCCACTATAGAAACTCAAGAAGATTTAATGGAAAAGTCACTTTGGGACAGGCAAAGGCAGAATGTGGAGAGCTGGAGGGAGAAAGGGAGGGAACAAAGGAGGGAAGAAGGGGGAAAGAGAGGAAGAGAGGAATAGGGAAGGAGAGAACACTCCCAATTTCAAGCTGGCCCATCTAATTCTTGATTGGTTCCAAGAGAAGCAGCCAACACAAAAGACCTAGCCAGAGAGGCTATAGTCCAGACATTCAAAGATCCATATTCATCTAGAGCCCTAAAGAGGGCCACAAAGTCAGATCAGTCATCGCCTGTCATCCTACAGAGATACAAGCAAACATACACACCTACAAGAGTACACACTCTATAAATCTTTTCTTTATAGATCTCTGGAAGGATCCTAGAGATCAAGCCAGCCCCCAGTGTTGTTTTATTTATTGGAAAGAAACCACTTCTAACACACAATGGCTAACCCCCACATTTTACAAAGGAGAAACTAAGAGGCCCAAAGAAATAAATGCTAGGGCTGGAACTCAAATCCAGGTCTTCTTAATATCCAGCATGATTTTCATTAACTGCGCCATGTTGGTAAGCACAGATATATTAGCATATAGAAATGTTTGAAGAGCACACACATACACAGACATATATATACACGATCCTTCTGAGGTTTAGACTGGGATAAACTGATCCTGGGATATAGAGATGTCCAGGATGAGGAAATACTAAGAGCAGTAAGCACCTATGAAATTTCTATTTCTAGTCTTTTTTTTTTTTTTTTTTTTTTTTTTTTTTTGGTGAGACAATTGGAGTTAAGTGACTTGCCCAGTCACACTGCTAGTAAGTGGTGAGTGTCTAAAGCTGGATTTGAATTCAGGTTCTCCTGACTCTGAGGCTGGTGCTCTATCCACCTAGCCATCTAGCTGCCCCTGAAATTTCTGGTCTTAAAAAAATTACTTAGAGTAGAAGTGTCAAACTCCTAACAGTATTAAAATGTAAATGGGAATATTTAATGAAAAAAAAATACAACACAACAATGTGGTTTTCTCATTCAATGTATAGTGACAGGAATCTCCTTCTATCTGAATTTGACATCACTGACCTAGAGTTTTGAGAGTCTAAATTATTTATCCTGGGTCATAATGCTAGTATATCACCAGGGTTCATGTCATCGTCTCATATTTCCAGGACTTCCTGGAAGTACTCTTCTTCTGAGGTTTTCATGACACTGCTCTCTTGTAGTTCTCTTTCTGACTCTTCCTCATTATTTGCTGGATTCTCATCTGTGTCACTATCACTAAGTCCCAAGGCTCTGTCTTGGGGGTCTTTTCTTTTCTGCTTTGGTGATCTCATCAGTTCATATAGGTTCAAGTATCATCACTATGCATATTATTCATATATACAACGTATATACATAAACGTAGATCTCCCTAATGTGCATATCTTTATATATCCTATATATCTATATCTATTTCTATCTCTATCTATAGATATCAATCTATCATCTATATTTGTGGTTGTTCAGTTGTTTTTCAATTTCGTGATCTCATTTGAGGTTTTCTTGTCAACGATATTGGAAATTGTCATTTCTTTATTCAGCTCATTTTACAGATGAGAAAAATGAGATAAATAGGGTTAAGTGACTTACTCAGGGTTACACAGCTAGTAGGTGTCTGAGGCCAAATTTGAATTTAGGAAGATGAGTCTTTCTGACTTCAGGCCCAGCACTCTGTACACTGAGTTACCTAGTTGTCCAGCTATAGCTATTATTACAAATGTGTGTGTGTGTGTGTGTGTGTGTGTGTGTGTGTGTGTGTGTGTGTATTGTGGGTCTGGAAAGAAAGAGGGACAAAGAGAGAAGGAGGCAGAAGGAAAGAGGGGAGGGAGGGAAGGAGGGAGGGAGGAGGAAGAGAGGGAGAAACACAAAGAGAGGTGGAGAGAGGAGAAGAGGGAGAGAGAGGAAGAAAAAGAGAAAGAAATAGAGAGAAGGAGGAAAGAAGAGAGGGAAAAGAGAGAGAGGAAGGGAGGGATGGATAGGAAGATGAAGAAAAAGAGAAGAGAAAGAAAAAAAGAGAGAGAAAGGGAGGAAAGAGGGGAGAGAAAAAGTAAGAGAGAGAGGGAATGAGGGAGAGATATAGGAAGGGAGAAAAAGGAAAGAAAGAAGGAGGAAGAGATGGAGGGAGGGAAGAAAAGACAGAAAGAGAGGGGGAAGGAAGGAGTGATGGATGAATGGAGGAAGAGAGAAAGAGAGAAGAGACAGAAAAAGAGGGAGAGAGGGGGAGGGAAAAAGGGAGAGAAAGAGGAAGGGAGAGAGAAGAAGGAAAAGAGAGAGGAAGGGAGGAAAAGAAGAGAGAAGGGGGAGGAAGGGAGGGAGGGAGGAAGAAAGAAAAAGAGGAGAGAGAAGGAGGGAGAGAGAGAGGAAAGGAGAAAAAAGGAGAAAAAGGGAGAGAGGGTAAGAGAGAGAGTGAGAGAGAAAGAGAGAAAGAATCTTGTTCTTTCCTGAGCTGGAAGATTCAAACTCAGTATGCCCAAAGCAGAATTCATTATCTTTCTCTCTAATCCCTCCTCTCTTCCCAACTTCCCTCGCTGTTAAGGATACCTATATCCTTCCAATCAGTCATGCTCACAACCTCAATGTTACTCCTCACTCCCCCGGCACACATATATTATTGTTCTCACATCTTATTTCAGTCTTCACACTATCTCTTATGTATATTACTTTATCTCTACTCACACAGACACCATCCTAGGTTAGTCCCTCATCACCTGGATTATTGCTTTTGTGGTTCAGTCATTTTCATTCATGTCCAACTCTTCATAACCCCATTTGGGGTTTTCTTGGCAAAGATCCTGGAGTGCTTTGCTATATCCTTCTTCAGCTCATTTTACAGATGAGGAAACTGAGGCAAATGGTTAAGTGACTTGACCAGAATCACTCAGCTAGGAGGTATCTGAGGCTGGATTTGAACTTGGGTTTTCCTGATTCTAAGCCCTGAATCTATCCTCTCTATGCCTTCCCAGACAATGCTATAGCTTGCTAATTGGACTCCCCACTCTAATCCACCCTCTACATAGTTTCCTAAAGCACAAATTTTATCACAACACTTCCCTACTTAATACACTTCAATGACTCTGTATTAATTTCAGGAACAAAAAGAAACTCCTCTTTTAACATCTAAATTTCTCCATCTTGCCAATCTTCTTATACCTGACTCCTCTCTACTCACTCTACAATCCAGTTTACACTGGCCTACTTGTTCCTCCCACAAAAAAAAAAAAAAGTTCATCTTTCCTATCTCCATGTCTTTGTACTGGTTGTTCCTCACACCTGGAATGTCCTCTCTTCTTCCCTCTGCCTCTAAGCATCCTTGACTTCTTTCAAATCTCACTTTCTACAGCCTTTCTCAGTCTCTCTAACTACAAGTGCCTTGCCCTTTGAAATGACCTTCTGCCTACTCTTTCTCTCTTTTATGCTTATTTGTTTACATTTTCTCTTTAAAGAGAATGTTAGCTCCTTTAAGATAGGGATTAATTTTGCTTCTCTTTATATATTACATAAATAAGTTAGAGGCAACTAAATGATGTACTTGATAGAGTTCAGAGCTTGGAGTCAAAAGACTTGATTAAATCTAGGTTCAGCTGATTACTGGTTGGGTGACCTTGAGCAAGTCATTTAACTTGTCTTTTTCTTTCTTTTTTTCTTTTTTTTAAATTAATTTTATAATTATAAATTTTTGACAGTATATATGCATGAGTAATTTTTTATAACATTATCCCTTGTATTCATTTTCCAAATTTTCCCCTCCCTCCCTCTACTCCCTCCCCTAGATGACAAGCAATCCCATACATTTTACATGTATTACAGTATAACCTAGATACAATATATGTGTGTAAATCCAATTTTCTTGTTGCACATTATAACTTGTCTTTTTCAGTTTCTTCAACTGTAAACTGTTCTTCATATAATTTAGAAATAAGGCATTTATCAGAAAAGCTATTTGTAAAAATTGTTTCCCAGCTTTCTGTTTCTTCCCTTCTAATCTTGGCTGCATTAGTTTTGTTTGTGCAAAAACTTTTTTTAAATTTAATGTAATCAAAATTATACGTTTTGCATTTCATGATGTTCTCTATTTCTTTTTTGGCCATAAATTCCTTCCTACTCCACAGATCTGACAGATAAGAGTATCCCTTGTTCTTCTGATTTGCTTATCATCCTTTATGTCTAAATCATGAACCCATTTCAACTTTATCATGGTATAAAGTGTTAGATTTAATGTTGTTATTCAGTCATTTCAGTTATATTCGACTCTTTGTGGCCCTGTGGACCTCAGTCCATTGAATTTTCTTGGCAAAGATACTAGAGTGGTTTGCTATTTCTTTCTCCAGTAGCAAAGAGAGATTAAGTTACTTACCTAAGATCACACAGCTGGAAAGTTTTTGAGACTGGATTTGATCTCAGGTCTTCTGACTCCAAGACTAGTTAGTTGTGCTCCACTTTGCCATAACTGCTAATAATAGCACCAATTTCTCCCAGGATTGTACTGAGAATCAACTGAACTAATATTTGTAAAATGCTTAGTACAATGTTGGGCAAGTTGTAGACATTAATACATCCTTGTTCCTTTCCTCTTTATCCCATTCTAGATTAGAATCAGCATAAAGTGCTTGCTGATTGAGGGATTGATTCAGGTCCTTCTCTCTATTATGACATATTGCTTCCTACTGGAGACACATACACACACAGATACATAGAAAATACATAGGTACATAGACATACAAAGTATTCTACAGGACTAATGGCTTCCCCTGCCAGAATGTAAACTGTTTGAGACTATGGATTATTTTATTTTTAGGATTTGTATCTTCATCATCCAGCACAGTGACTGGCACACAGTAGCAGCTAATTAAATGCTTGCTGACTCATTGCTTTATTGATACAAATATATACTTTTATATTATTCTGTTGACATAAATTTAACAAGGCAACATGTTACATTAGGAAGGACTCAGATGGTGGGTCAGTCAGTCAATAAGACCTAAATTCTTTAGTTTTCTAACATAAAGCTTTTTAAACTGTGGGGTGGGACCCCATGTGGTATCACATAACTGAATGTGGGGATCTCAAAATTATGAGTTATTATCAGCAAATGTTTTATTTGTATACCTGGAGTCACATAAAAATTTCTTAGGTGAAACTCTAGACTAGAGTAGAAAAAAATTAAGAAGTAGCTCTACAATACCATTAACTAGTTGCATGTCTCTGGGCATGTTCCTCCATAATCCTGGGTGTTCTCAATTCAGGGTTCTTTTCTATAGAAAATGAAGGGCTTACACAAAATGTGTTTAAGTTTCTTCTACTTCTGACATTTTTGTCCTGTTCTAAGGCCCCTTCTAGCCCTGCCATTTAATATCTTATGTTCTAAATAAAGCTCCTTCAATCTCCAACAATCTGTATTGTATGTTTTAAAGTCTCTTCCAGATCTGCTATTATAGATTCTCCTTGCACTTCTGCCCTTCCTTGTTCTCTTCCTGTTTTCTCATCCCTAATGATGCTCCACTACTCTTCTTTCTCAGCTATAAGCACATGCTAGAAACATGCCTCATACATGTGCTGAAGTACTAAGCAGAAAAAGCTGGTGGATAAATTTCACCTACATGAGTACACATGCTCACACTCCTATATACTTATACATGTACTCAGAAGCATGTGTACATGCACACATACATATATATATACACATGGACCCATGATCTTTCTCCTATGTGCATGCTAGGAGCTGCCATAGGAGAAGATGTTACACGTTTTCACATGCTCCTACTTCTATACTCCTACACATTCTGGTACACCCACCTGTACATCAACACATTCCTGCACACCTGACATCCTCATACACTCACGTAACCTGGCCCAGCACCTACATTCTTTCTGACCCAATGCTCCCCCTGGGAACCAGAACATCCTGATGATGAAATAGTTAAAGACTTAATTAAACCCCAGTCCCCCCCTCCCTGCTGCCTTCTCCATACTCCACCCCCCCATTATCCACCCTGCTGGACTCCATCAATAATGCAGCTTCCAGTTCTGGGGATCCAGCAGGGGGCCCCCAGCCTGAAGCCCCCCCTCCAACCTGACTCCAACCCTCTACCCCACCTCCTTACAGTCCCAAAGAGAAAACAGTTCTCCTCTCATTGGTCACCTTTCTAAACACCCTCTCTGAAACCTAGGTGCCAGTCATAAGCCAAAGGGGCTGGGATGCAACCCTGAGGCTAGGGTAAAGGGAGTGGACAGGAGGGACCAGAAGACTCACGACACTCACTCACTCTCTCTCTCTCTCTCTCTCTCTCTCTCTCTCTCTCTCTCTCTCTCTCTCTCTCTCTCTCTCTCTCTCTCCCTCTCTCTCACACACACACACACACACACACACACACACACACACACACACACACACACATATTCCACACAGAGACAGGGAGATCGAAAGCAGAGAGAGTGAGAGACACAGAGACACAGAGAGAGACAGAGTGAGAAGAGAAGGGGAAAAAAAAAAAGCCAGCAAATCCTCATTCCCCACCGCTCAGTACTGTATTTTTATCTGTGCGTGAACAGTCCTCCTCCACACGTTGCCTGCCTGTCACCGCACCCTCTGAGGGGAAGGGGAGGGGAGAGAAGGGGAGGGGAGAGGGGAAGAAAAGGAGGGAGGCGAGCGGGGGAGCAGAACCCCAGGAGGAGAAGAACAGCTCGGGACCCACAGGCTCCTCCGGTTCCCTGAATAACAGAGGCAAGAGGAGAGTCACCCCCTCCACCTCCCAGTCCTCACCATGGATCCCAAAGACCGAAAGAAGATTCAGTTCTCTGTGCCTGCACCCCCGAGCCAGCTAGACCCTCGCCAGGTGGAGATGGTAAGCATAGGAAGGGGCACCATGGTCGGGGGGTAGTGGATGTCACTGTGGTCAGCTAGAGTTAATTCTACCCCCTTCTGTCTGCCCCAGGAGGCACCCACCTCCCTTCTAACATTCTAGTTGACTTTCTCTTTTGCCTCCCTGGGATACCTGTCTTACCAAATGCCATGCTGGACTCCTGCCTGAGTGGAGGGTGGGACTAGGGGGAAAGGGTGAGGAAGGGGGAGACAGAGGCTCCTGCTACTGAGGGGAACATTAATGTGCGAATTGGGGGAAGGGAAGCAAAGCACTCAAACTTAGCTAGAGAGTTGGTCAACTTTTTCCTGGGGCACCAGTTCCCCCTCCTCTCCCCTAGCTTTTTCAGTGAGGGCTCTAGGCAGCCAGGCAGCCAGGGGTGCTTGGCACTTGTGGGTCAAGCCCATGAATGTATCACCAAGGGAACTTTCCAACCTCCTCTAATCCGCTCCACCACATATGCACTGTCCCCATTCCTCCCCCACAGCAATGCTGCCTTCTATCTCAGAACTGCTGGGCTGAAAGGACATTAGCAAAGCTGTACTCCTTTCCCGAGGGACCCCAACACTGACCCCATTATTCCTATCCCCTGAAGAACCACTTCTTGCTTTCTTCCTTTCCTAATACCTTGCTTCTCTCTTGCTTACCATTAGTTTCTCAGGTTGTCCCAAATCAACTCTTTTGGGGGTGAAGTAAGCTCCCCCAGAATCCTTAAAAGTCCCCTTGTGGGGCTGTGGGAAATAGTTCCCACCCCCACTGTCCTCCCCCTCCCCCCTACAAAAAGAAAACAAGTTGCAGCCCTGACTACAGAACCACCAGATCTCCTGCCTCAGGACCCTTCCCCCAGATAATTTCAAAATAATGTTGTTGAAATGACACTGACCCCACGCCCAACTCTAGAGAAAAATAGCCCAGCATTCTGGAGACTACCCCCTTAGCTTAATGTTCCTCCCAAGGGTCAGTGGGGGTAGATTATGGGAGTAGGGGTGGGGGTAAGGCATAGGGATGTGTGTGTGTGTGTGTGTGTGTGTGTGTGTGTGTGTGTGTGTGTATGGAGGAGTTCTGGTCTCTTTTTGACCAGTCAAGAATGGTAGTTGTATCACCTGCTGCTGAAATATAGTTCATTCTAATGGAGAGCAAAGAAAGTAAGAGTCCCAGCTCTAAAGGAACCATTAAGTGGGTTGAGGGGAGGGAATAAGGACAGTAGTAAGAATAACAGCAGTGCCTTATATTTATGTATCAATTTGCCATCTAAAATGCATTTCCATATACTTGGTTTAATTTTAGAGGGTGGGTGCTGGGGGGATGTCCTTGGAACTAAGCAATATTTTTTTTTGGTAGAAGAAAGAGTGGGGGAAGGGTTAGTAATCTGACAGGGGGGAGATAATTGTTGGATCTTAACTCTCACCTGGTTCTCTTTATGAATTTCCCTGGAGCCCACAGAGGGGACCTAATTAATTGATGCTACCACTTTTGGCTCTCAAGCACTGGGAACAGCTCAGGGGCTAAAACCACTGCCTTCTTGGCATGACATGGGCATCCAGGGGATGCCTTTCCCTTCCAGCTGTGTTTGGGAATCAGGCTCATTCAATAGGGGGGCCCTATTAAGTAGCTCCTGAATAGAGTGAGACCCTCCACAGAAGATTTTCCAAACTTACACAATTGCATAGCAGAGGATTAGACAAGAGAAAGTCCAGAGAGAGGTAGTAGATCCCTTTATGAGGGAGACCCTACAGAAGAACAAGGGCAAACATCTCTTCCATCTGGGAATTGGCATAATGCTAGATGGAGATGCTTCCAGTGCTTGCAGAACCCATCTCTCTACCTCATCTCTGCAGGTGGATTGGATTTCCCCAGGAGTCCTTGAATTGACCTACCAGAGAGCAGTGCCAAGTAGAATATGAGGGCATCTTCCCCTGAATAGCATAGCCCTGGCAACTGAAGCCAGACTCAGATGTGCTTCCCCTCTGACTTCCTCAAAGACACTGAGAAAACATCAGACTTCTCCATGTCTGTGATTTAGATTTGAGGACTGAGGATTCAGAATTGAGGAAGGAGATACCTCTAGAAATGGCCATTTGAATTGACCCTTAGGGAATCCAGGTTCTTGTCTCCTAGTAGTTAAGGGTCAAATCAGTGTCAGCAGCATTCACTCTCCTGCCCCTACTTTTCTTTTTCTAATTTTACAGATCCGCCGCCGAAGACCAACCCCTGCCATGTTGTTCCGAGTTTCAGAGCACTCTTCTCCAGGTGAGGTCCTTCCAGATAAAGATGGGGTTCAGGCACTGATGTTGCCCTGTATCTTAAGTCAATCTTCTAGGTCCCCATCCTCAGGTTACACTGAACCACTACTATCTTCTTTCCCACACCTTCCCATCTTTGGGTTCTGCATGTTTCTCAGTCTCTTCTTGTTCAGTTAGCCCCATCCTCCTGGGGGATGTCTAGGGCTTCTTCAGAAGCCCTAGAAAATATGCTTTTAGCTGGAGGCTAGAGAGTTGGACTAGGTTTAGGAGCTTGGATATGTAAGTTCCTTGTAGTCAACCCTAGCTCACTAATAGGTAGTAGTGGTCCCCAGCTGATTCCCCTAATCACTGTCTTGTGGACTATGGTTTGGGGACAATAACACTGATTTTGGTGTCTGGTTTGTTTGTTTGTTTTTTTTTTTCTTTTGTATTTGTTTTTTTTTTTTTTGGTCTGGTGACAATCTGGTTCCAGAGGAAGAGGCTTCTCCCTATCAGGTAAGAGTTTCCCAGAGAAAATATAAACAGCTGGGGTCACTTATAGATTAATTCAACTAATTTAATTAAAAAACATTTATTAACCATCTACTATGTACAAAGTAATTTATCCTTTTGGGGGTTACCCTATTAGCAGGCAGCTGAATAGTTGACTCAGAAATAAATCTGCATATGAATTTCCCTCTCATTCTCAAATTTTTCACATCTGCCTTTGACCCATAAGTAGACTGAGCTAGAAGGAATCATTTAGTCCAGAAGTTCTTAATCTGCAGTCTACTGCATGGTAGATTTCAGGGAGTCTGTAAAGTTAAAAGGGGGAATTTTACAGCCTGATTATCCCTTTTAAATTTAGCATTTCCCTCAATTTTTAAAAAATCATTATTCCCAGAAGGGGTCTATAAGTTTTAGCAGATTGCCAAAGAGGTACATGACAGAAAAAATTAGTTAAGGACCTCTGATGCACTCCAGAATACTCATTTTTATAAAAGAGGAAATAGGCCCAGAGAATGGAAGTGAGGTTCAGAGCTCCCTTATTTCTCACTCCACTGATCTCACTGTACCTTCTATAGCCTAAACAGGATGTGATCCAGGACACAGGGTGGAGCCTCCAGGGAGCTGGAGGCAGTGCCAATAGGCAGGTACCTTACTGGGTCACTGCTGGCTCTAGGGTACCTCTGACTCTCATTATTAACATCCCCCTCTTCTACAGGCATCTCTAATCAAGGTGGACACCATTACAGGTTAGCATAATCCCCATACATCCCTTGCTATCAGGGACAATTTGCTCAGCTTCCTCCTGACATCTATGGAAGGACCAGGAAAGAAAGACTACTTAGGCTAGATAGGGTGAGCATGGGAAAAGGAGCCAAATGGTTGTGGAAGGAGGAGAGGCCAAGGTAGAACGAGTAGCTTTGCTCTATTAACCCCAAACTTTCCCTCTGGCAGAGATCCTCCGGAGAGGGGCACCACCTCAAGAGCAAGAGACCCAATCCCTGTGCCTATACTCCACCTTCTCTAAAAGGTACTACTTATTCCTCTATTTGTTCCCTTGCCTCTTTTCTGGGCCTGGAGCTAAAAGCAGGGACTTAGGGATGGTAAGTGTCTACTTTGTGCTTATGTGCTAGAGATTTAAAAAAAAAAAAAAAAAAAAAAAAAAAGATACATGTATGGTGTTTGTTACAAAGTATAGACTGAGAAATACAAAGTAATTTCAGACGGGTACACTATGAACTAAAGAAATCAGGAAAGGGCTTCTTGAAGAAATAAAGGATTTCCAAGAGCCAGCCAGGAAGAGGGAAAGCATTGTAGCCAGAGATGGCCTAAGCAAAGGCAAAGGGTGGAACATGAAATACCCTATATTGAACAATGGTGAATAGGACAAATTAGTTGGAACCAAGGATGCTTGAAGGGAGTACTGTAGATTTAAATCAGAAAGATAAGATAGAAACATGTTGATTTTCTCTTTCTTGACTGTACTTATTTGTTACAAGGGAGGGCTCAACTAGGATGTAGAGGTGAATAGAAGTGACGGTGATAGAAAAAAAATGTCAATAAAACATTAAAAGTTAAATTAAACTTAAAAAGAAAGACTGAAATCCAATTGCAAAAGGCTTCAAATGTCAAACAGAAAAGTTGGTATTTTATCCTATCTGTAGCCAGGGAATGATATGGTTAGACTTGTGTTTTAGAAATATCAATCCAGGGTCAGCTAGGTGGCTTAGTGGATAGAGCACTACTCCTGAAATCAGGAGGAGCTTAGTTCAAATCTGGTCTCAGACATTTAACTTTCTAGCTGTGTGACTCTGGACAAGTCACTTAACCCAATTGCCTCAGCCAAAAAAAAAAAGAATATCAATCCAGTGGTCATGTAGAGGATGGATTGGAAGAATGAAAAGGGTATTCAGAAAGGGGTATTCAGAAAGGTCTTTAGTGGAGGCATCTCTGAAATGCGCTGTTTTTCTAAAGTCCCTATCTCTCCTCACATAATTCAATTTTGTAGATTAGTGTAAAAAATTTTAGTTTTTGAACCTAAAAACAAATAAACCAGGTAGCAGAACCTAAAGAAATGTCTATGGTTTTTAAATAATAAAAGTTCATGTTTATATCAAGTCACATAATTTACACTTTTATAGCTTTGCTAAAAAAAAAAAATAAAAGAAAACTAGTTTTTCTTTTTTCTTCTTGCTTTCTCTGAAGGAGAGATAATCCCCACAATACCAGTATCTTTCTTTCCTTTCCCTTTCTTTGTGTTTGCAAAGATCTAAAAAGACTGAATCTATTTCTTTCTATGTTGAACATTTTCCAGTTATGTGCATATGTATGTGTGTATATATATATACATATATATATATATATATATATATATATATATATATATATATATATATATTTTTTTTTTTTTATGGAGGGCGGGGCAAGATATCCCCTAGCCATGATCTCTTGTTCCATATCTTCCCCCTTCTGAGCACTAAGGGATAAATACTCCAAGGCTCTTTCTCCGTTCTCAACTTCTGCCTAAGGCTCTTCCTGAATCCCTCCCTTTCTCTCTCCTCCTCCCTCAGGTCTGTAAAAGTGTAATGAAAGCTCCAGAGGTGGCTTTAACTAGCATAGTATGCCAGCCAAAGTCAACAGGTACATCCAGCTTGGGTATGGAAAAAGGAAGGAGATGGGACTGAAGCCCTTTAATCAGAGTAACTGATTGACCCCCATTCCCAGACTCTTGGGTCACCTCTTTCCTCATCTCCTAGTTCTCCACACTTCCATCAAAAGAAAAGGGACATTAAAGTTTCTCCAGAACAGGAGAGACGATGGGAATGGAACTACAGCAAGGAATGAGAATTAATGTGGGAAAGGGCTGCCTACCCATGAAGTCCTAGGATAAATGTCATGGTATTTTTCCTGTCCAGAAAGAAGGGGGAGGAATCAAATCCCTAGTCCTACTCCCAAAAAACTCAGGGGAGAGGCTCCTAGAGACTGAGGGAAATATATGACTTTAGGAGGGTCTGGAAGGGAACTAAATGATTCAATGGACCTTCTGGTCCAGCCCTACCCCCTTTCTACTTTCTCTTAGGTAAAGGCATCTGACTTGGCTGGGCCTGCAGGGGAGGAGGGGTAAAGGCAGACTTGTTCCTCTCAGTGGGGACTCACGTTGCCCAGGGAATGTTCCACTCCTGGGGTCAGGCGGCCAGGGCATTCCAGGTGTTTCAGGCTGGGGGTCGCAACTGGCAGCAGGGAGGATAGTACAAAAATGAGAATTGGAGAGGGGCTGCCCTGAATTAAAAGGGGGAAGCAGCTATAGAGAGACATGGGAATAAGGACCTATCTGGATATAGGCAAGGGAACAGGAGAAATGGGAGAGGAGACTGAAAGGCAAAGGAAGCCAAGCTTTCAGCATGAGTACAGAGTGTTCGAACCACTCAGGAGCTGCCCCATCCCCCACTCCCCACCACACACACACACACATGCACGCACACACATACACACACCTATTGTTATTACAGACTTTGCTCATACCTCACAAGCTCCGAGATTCTCCTCCCCCATTCATCTCAGAGTCCTAGGGCTGAAATTGGGGTGAGGGAATGCCTCAGCCTCAGCCTCCTCTCTCCTTGGACCCCTTTTATCCTGAGTGTCCCCAATACCATTTCTTCATCTCCAACACAACATACCCCTTTTTTATGGACTCCTGTGATCACCTCAACTCCTAAATTTTCTCATTGCTTCCTCCAGGGACTTTGTTAAGTTGGTCCCTCACCCCTAGGTTCCCTGGGCTACTTTGCTCCTTCCCCAGCTTCTGCTTCCACACTCATACAGTGATGGAGGTCAATTGTCTATAAGCCTTTGTGATTTCTTCTTTGGATAAAAAGGAGAGAAAAACAGCGTGAAGAATATACACATTGCTAAATGCTTTGAGATCCTGGGTTGTTGGATCAGATAAGGTATTAATATACTACTAGCAATTTGCAAATCTCCAAAAGCCATATGTTTGTTGTAGATTTTTATCAATTTTTTTTTTTTTCACTATTTATCCTCTTAGTCAGGGACTGAGGTCCCCTGAAAAGGGAGAGATAACAAATCGGAGGATACTGGAGAGAGGTAACCTGGAGGTAGGAAGACATTGGTGGGACAAGAATGGGGGCTGGGAGGAGACCATGGTAGAGGGGAAGGTCTGAAGGAGACAGGGAAAGAAAGAGGAAAGGGCAAAGAGGATATTTAGAAGAGGACAGAAATTGGAAGGAAAGTGGTTGTAATCTCTCTCTTGGATCCTTCAGAGGCTCAAGGAGACTCAGGACATAGAGTCCTCAGGTTTTAAGGGTTGCTGCAGGCTTCTGGAGCAAGGGATCAAGGACAAGGGTGGAGGGATTTATGATGTTTTTATTGCGTCTCTAACTTTCAGAAAGTCAGGCAGGCTGTAGTGAAGGCCTGGGTCTCCTGGGGTGTGGAGGGAAGGGGGTGGAGGGGCCATTGGGGGCGGGACCAGTGGGCAGACAATGGACGCACTGTTGCCATCCAGGGAGCTGGCAGAAACCAGGACTGCTCTGCTCCCAGGCTCAGCAGGCAAGATTTCCAGCCAGGATAGGCCCCCCTGGGCTTCCCTGCTTTGGCACTGTGCCAACCTGGGGATCAGGAAGGAGAGAGGGTGTGCCCAAGCAGTGGGGGTTGGAAGTAGAAGGCAGGAAGCTGGACCTGGCCCACAGAAAAAATACCTGAGCTGTAGTCTCCCAAAAGAAAGCTCCTTCATTTACATCTTGCCCTGAATTTTCTTTCCTTGGTGTTCATTTAATGTCAAAATTAAATGCTCAGAAATCATTCTAGACTTTACCTTCTCTCCTTCTTCTCCTCCCCATTCCCCAGTATTTTCTAGCCTTGCTCCTCCCCTGGTGTCTCCTTAGCTCTTACCTCATTCTCCTAGCCCTTTCATCTTCCTCCCTGTCCTTAAAGTTTCTGCCCCTCATTTCCCCACTTCTGTCTCCAAGTAGTCCAAGCTGGAGTAGCTTCTAGTTGGGCTCATCTCTGGGTGTAGATCTGGCTTGGATAAGGTGGAACCATGCCTGTGCTGTCCCTGTTGGGGAGGTCTGTGCCCAGCCTGCTGTTTGTCAGCTGTATCCAATGGAGGCCTGTAATGACTTCTGCTTTCTAGGTCAATGCAGAGGGAGCTGGGAAGGAGGGGATGTGGGTCAAGCCAGTGGGGGCTGGGTTGGGAACTTACTGGGTCCCTAGACGCTGTCTACCTCAATACAACGTGGTATTACCCTCCTTACATGACTGTGAGTGCCCTATGGTGCTTGGAGGAAACAACCGATACTTACCAGGAGTAACTGGACTGGTATCCAGCTGGACTAGTATCTAGAGTAATCAATGATAGAGAGATGGTATTAGAAGTACCCATCAGAATGGGTGGGATGCTCACTCCCAAAGCCAACTGGAAACATTCCCAGCACGATAGACTATAGGGGAAATAGCAGACTTTTGAGAGATCCTGGATTCAAATTCTGCCTTAAGACATTACCTACATGATGTTGGGCAAGTCATTTAATTTCTCTTGGCCTTAGTTCCCTTATCTGGAAAAATGAGGGGGTTGAACTAAATGGCTTCTAAGGTCATTTCCAACTCTACATCTATGATCATATGGTTAGAGGACACAGTGTCCAGGGGCTCAAACCATTACTGATCTCTTTTGCCAGAAAAAAAAAAAAATGGTGATTCTTGACCACACATGCCTGACCTGGCAATACGAATAGTGAGAGTTTCTGTAACACTGGCATATTGCCCTTTGGAGAAAAACCTTTTGCCCAGGTATATCTTTGGGGATGAGGGGGGTCAGCTGGGCGTTTCCTCTCTGCTTACTGTCAGTCTGGCGCTAAAACATGGCCCACTCTCCAGCTGAATCACAGACCATATTGGCTGCTGGCTTCCTGGCCAGAGAACATTGACTCAGATACTCTGCCCACTTGGTCTTGCCCGGGCTCTGGCGCCTGGCACAAGGTATTTAGGGGAGAGCTTTCTTTTTGCCAGGATCCTGGAGGCCAGAAACTCTACCTTAGAGCTAACCAAGGGCACAGCTGGTGCCAACCAGGCCTCATCCATCAGGCTCTGCCATGCTCTTTTCAATTTGACTGCTGAAAGCTGCCCTGACCCTTTTCATGTAAGAGGCACAAGGAAAATGGGTGGTATTTTCTTTGTCACAAATAGGAATGTCACAGTTTCCCACAACCCTAATTCAGAGGCAAATTCCTTCGTTCATCCTCCCATCTGGTCTTAAGTGACCACATGGGCATGGATAACCCTGATGCCCTCTCTGTGCCAGCTGTCCAGCGTATTGCTGAATCACACCTGCAGTCCATCAGCAACCTGAGCGAGAATCAGCCTTCTGATGAAGAAGAAGAAGAAGGTGAGCAGGGAAGCCGAGGATGTCCGGGAGAGGAGGAGGAAGAAGAAGAGGAGGAGGAAGAAGAGGAGGAAGATGATTCTAGCCAGGCAGAAGTTATCAAGGGCAGAAAGGAGCCTGGTGAGTTAGAAGGGTTGGGCCCCTGAACAGCTCCTTTCTGGCTCATAGTTTCTCTCATACTTATGAATTGTTTCAAAACTAAGGATAGCCTTACTATGGGCTATATTTCAGATCTAGGCTCTGAAATAGAGATACCCAGCTCTAATTCCAATTCAGTTCATCTAGAAGGTCTTCTCTAATATATTTCCTGGTTTTAAGTGTTATAGTCTCCTCTAAGACTGGGACAAAAAGAATAATCTGTCACATAGAGGTTTAAGTTAGAATTAGGTCTTCCCTGCAAGTAAAAGTAGGAGGCACAGGACTGAGGATGCTGGAGAGGTCCCTTCCTGGAAAGCCTCTTCCCACAGGGGATGGATGCAGGTCAGTCTAGAAGCAAAGGACAGAATGAGATGAGATCTCAAGCTTCCCATAGTTCTGGGCTGTCCTCCTAGGTCTTTCCTCTCAGCACCCCAAACTCAAAGGTGACCTAAGAAGCTAAAATCACTGTCTTGTGGCGAGGGGAATAATGCCCTCTAGTGTCTGGATGGAGAATTGAAATATCTGATCCCCAACCACTTCCTCTGCTATGTTTAGGAATCAATCAAATATTAAGTGCCTATTATGTACCACTGTGCTAGATGCAAATGCTGGAGGGACAAGTATAAAGAATGAAACAATACATACTCACAAGGACTTTATAAGAAAGGGATGCTAAGAGACAGAGACAGATGCTAAGGAGGTGTGGGAGACAGCCAGTATGAAGGCAGAAAACCCTAAGCATAGTATATAGTCTGTCAACAATGGAAGTGTGATTAGAGATTATTTAATCCAATCCCTAACTCGAAAGAGGTGAAAACTAAAGGCCTAAAAAGTGACAAGGCCATAGGGAATCACAGGTAGATGTTTGTGTTTATCTAGACATGACTTTTGGTATAAGGAGATCCCACAGAAAGGTTCCCAGACAAGAAAAATGTCACAGAAGGGTGCCCAGAGAAACCCCATAGAGGAATTCTTAGATCTGGATAGATTCCCCTAGAGAGGAGCTCCCAGATGTAGAGACCCTTCCCAACCCATAAGAACCACTCAAGGGGGTACCCTAGACCCAGAAAAAGACCCCATGGAAAAGTCTTCTGAGTCCAGAGAAACACCTCAGAAGGAGCTCTTGGCCCCACAGATGAATCCTGAACTGTAGTGTGCCTTATACAGAAAGTTTCTTAGAACAGTAGTGTTATTCATCCTTTTGATTTCTTGCCATGTTCATAGTATCTAACCTCTATCCTTTCTGCTGAATTTTAAGTATTATTCTCAGAGGGTCTGCAAACAGAAAAGTAGTATTAATAACCAACATTTATACAACACTTTAAAGTTTACATTCCCATTTGAGCATGGGAATGAAGAAGTACTAATAATGTCCTGCCCCCAGATAAGAAGATAAATACTTAATTCTCTATCTCTTCTTCTTAGGAGAGGGGTGAGTGGGAAAGACTGTGTTAGAATCTTTTATTCTGCAAGCCAACTATTGTCCAAACTCTTACTCCCTAATCAATTGCTTGCTTGCATTCATTTGGGGGGGGGAGAGAGAGAGAGAGAGACAGAGAGAGAGAGAGAGAGAGAGAGAGAGAGAGAGAGAGAGAGAGAGAGAGAGAGAGAGACAGAGACAGAGAGAGAGAGACAGAGACAGAGACAGAGACAGAGACAGAGAGAGACAGAGACAGAGAGAGACATAGAGAGAGACAGAGACAGAGAGAGAGAGAGAGAGAGAGACAGAGAATGAGTGCTGTGTATCCTTTTAAATAGGCAGAACTAGAAGGAAATGAATTGTTTGTTTAGAGGGGTCCCTGTTCTCTCTTCCCTACTCCCAAAGACAACAGTGAAAAAGGAATATGGGATAGAAAGGAAAGTCTGCCTTTAATCAGAGAAAGTTAGGGGATAAATAAGAGGACCAATTTATCAAGAAACAAAACACTAAACTGGACCAGCAGAGACAGACAAAAGAGAAGGAGACAAAAGGAGACAGAAAATTAAGGCACATATTTACCATATATCCATACTCTGAGGAAGCAGAATGGGCTGGAGAAAGATGCAGAGAGAAGATCAAATGGATAAATAGAGCTTCTAGCCTCTCTCTTTTTTTTCATTCTCCCACCTCAAATCTAATAGCTGTGCAGCTGACTTCTTGTGGCCAGGGCCTGGAGGGGCCTTGGGAGCGGCCACCCCCACTGGATGAGCCCCAGAAGGATGGAACTTCTGAAGGAAAGGAAGAGAAAGAAGAGGCTGTGCAGAATGGTGAGAGACAAGAGGGCATTGGAGGAGGTAGGAAAGAAGTGAAGCTCACAGGAAAAAGGGCCTGTCCAGGCTTGAGACTGGGGGACAAAGATTGATTGAGGAGCTGGATGGGGATGGAGGGCCAGGTGACCCTGAGTAGGCTCAGACAGAGGGCTGCATACTGAGTTAATTCATACTTATCTTGCAGAACCTGGTGAGGGAACCCAGCCTCCTGGTCCTCCTGTTCCTGGCACATAGACACCCCTGAATGCTGTTTCCTCCTTCTACCAACAACCCTTGACCCCAAAGAGGGAGGAAGATGGGGGAACAACACTGTTTCCCACTCCCTACCCCCTACCTCTCACCTGCCAAGGCTGCAGCTTCTGATACCTAGAAGATTGAGGCTAGTCTATGTGTTTGCTTGTTTGCCTGTCCCTTTGCTGATGCCCAGGGCCCCCAGACATTACCTGATGCCCACCCTTACCATCCATATTATTCCCTGATTTTCCCTTCCCTGAGGAGGTGAGGTTGGGTTAGTTTTGAGTCCCATTCCTGTCTTGGCCCATCCCTCATGCTGGAGATTCCAAGGCACTGGATTCAGTAATTGAACCTCCCCCCATTTCTATTTCTTGAAGCCCCCTTCTTCTTAGGCATAGGAGACCCACAGGGCAGGACCCTAAGCCCAGAGTTGGAGGGAGAAGCATGGAGAGATGAGAACTCCCCCATTCCTCTGGCTTCAGGAACTCTTTTCTTTTGAAGCATCTCTTGTAGCTCTTTTTCCCTTATTGAGCTTTGCCTAGGGCACAGGTTTCAAGTGCCCCTCCTACTTTTTGGAAATTGCTTCCATTCTTACCACTTCTGATGGGGAGCCTAGATGCCTGAGTCCTGGGAGCTCTTCCCCTTACCCTGAGATGGTCTGGGGGGGATTGTGTTTGTTTTGTTTTGCTTTGATGCCAGGAATGCAACCTAGCCTATATGTGTGGGAATATGTATTTGTTCTGGGTGGGGGTGGGATAAAGTTCCCCCACCCTCAATCTGCCCTGTTGCCCATGTACCCTTTTCCCTATCTCTGTCAATGGGCCTGCTCCCCATCCTTGCTGGAATAAAGCTTTGTAAATAACTCTGCTCACATACTTTGTTTGGGAATAGATGAAATTAGGTTATGGGGGGAATAGAGGAAGACAAGTAGGGGAAGAGATGGGTTTAAGACATTGACAGATGGGAAACTAGACTTTAGGAATGAAAAATAACTTCCTTAGTAGCTCATGAGCATGAAGCTGACTTAAGTGTCAGGACTAGAACATAGGCTACCCTCCTTCCAATTCAAAATTTATTTTGGGGAGATTGTAATGAGAATTCCTATTACAAAGGTAAGAGATATAGGAACTGCTGGGAGGGAAATTAGAACTCTCTATTTCCTGTCTTCCCTCCCAAAGACCAAACAGAGATTGGAAAATCTGGGTAGAAGAGTTCTCCTGGGTCAGTCTCAGGTTTCCACAGCCTTAGGCAAAAACATTAGAAGGAAAATTTTCTCTTTATACACAGCAATGTGCTATGGAGACACTTTTCTCACAGTGTTCTGGCTAGGCTGTTAAAAACACATTTGGGGGGAGTAGAAGGAGGCAGAAGCTTCCAATCCCATCCAGGCTAGAAGTACAGCTGTCTTTCCAGACCTATCCTAACTACTGGTCAGGTAAGGAATCCTGAGCCATTGTTTCTGTCCTGGGTCAATTCATATCTCCTTAGGTAGACGTCACCTTCTTCCATACTGGACTTGGTACAGTCAAACAAGCAGTTTTTAACACACTGAAGCTCAGGACTCCTGAGCTCAAGCAATTCACCAACCTTAGCTGCTGGATAGCGGGTATTACAGGTCTGTGTGAGCCAATACGTGCACTTAAAAAAAAGTCACCTGTATGTGCAGAGATACCTCAACATCGCCGCCTGCTCTTTCCTCTGCAGAAAGTCTAAGGTCATGAATCCTTCATTTCCGCCTTGAATATCCTGCTTTCGATCATTCTTTCCCTAGACCTGTGGGTACCATTTGATACTATGTTGCTGTTCAATCGTGACTGACTCTTTGTAACTCCTTGGACTATACATACTAACACTGTCTGAGAGGTTTGGATTTTTTATGGGGGGAGGGGCAAAGATAGTGGAATGGTTTGTCATTTCTTAATAAGGTCACGCGGTGATTAAGTATCTGAGACCAGATTGGATCCACCACGCCCCTGCTAGAATAATGCTTGTTTTTTATAAAAAGCGCTCAGGCCGGCGCTCTTTGAAAAATCTGCACGGGCTCCCCGGGGCCTCCAGAGTGAAGTCTGGCTCCTCTGCGTTCCAAGCATTCACAATCAGGCCTATCTCCGATTTTGTTGGAGTTCACATCCCGCTCTCCCTGACCCCACTTGGGGTTTGGGGGGACAAAGATCCTAGAGCATTTACCATTTCCTTCTTTGGCTCATTTTACAACCGAACTGAGGCGGACCGGCAGCATTACTGACTTTTCCCCTTGGCTGCAGGAGCACCCGTCAGCAACTACTGGGAGCGCGCGTTTGGGGTTATTAATTGATTCGGGCGGGGAGTAACGGGCAGTCCGGGGCCGAGTGGGTGTAGCGGGGATGGAAACAAGCCCCAGGATTGGCTATTTACTGGAGGGTGGGACACGGCCCATCTTCCCTCTTCCTGATTGGTTAATCATCCATGGCCATAGACCCACCCACGAGAGAGGCGGCTTGGAGGGAAGGAAGTTCTCGGCATCCTCTCTCTCCTTGCCATCTCCCTCCCCGTCCTGGGTGGAAGGGAAGCCCTTTCTGGAAGCTAACTTAAATATCCGCTCACTCTAGTTTCCCGGTCCTGAGGCTGGACTGGAGCCGGGGGGGAGAGGGGGGGGAAGCGAGGGCGGTACCTGAGCACTAGAGGGAAGGGCATTGCGAGAAGGGGCGGGACCTAGCGAGAATCACTCCCGGGGCCGGGGACCCAGGGGCGGGCTCAACCCCGGAAGAAGCGGTTCCGGTAAGATTAGTGACTTCCGGCTTGGTCCGCTGCCGGGACCGGCCACCGAGAACTGAAAAGGAGGACGGGCCAGAGCCGCAGCCGTCATGAAGCCGGCGGGCCCTAGAGAAGAGAACGGGAACAAGGTAGGTGACATCCGGGTGGGGATGTTTGGTTCAGCCCGCTGCCCCTTACTTCCGGCCTGGTGTCCTCGCTCCCTCAGTCCGTCCCCGCCCTCTCCCCACCGCGTCCCAGGTTCCGGCTCTTGCTCGCTGTCTTTCCGCCTCTGCCTCTGCCTCTTTCTGTCTCTTGTCTTTTTCTGGACTTCCTTCTGCGCGTGCGCCGTTCCGTAGGTGGAGGGAAGTCGCCTCCCCCCTGCCCCCACTACCTAGAAGTCTGAGGGGTGAAATGGGGACTAGGAGTGGGGTACAAGTAGAGGAGTCACTTTTGCCCCTCCTCCCATCCTAACCCCGCCTTAGTCGTTGACAACTTTTTATCCCAGGGGAACCCCCCATTAGTGGGGAGGGGGTGAGGCTTGGAGGACCCAGCATCTCCTTACTCTCCCCCTTCTGTGACTTACTCCAGCCCAGGGACTGTGAGAGGGGCTTCCCGGACTAACGGGGCAGAGTCCTGGGGCAGGGGCTTGTGCCTTGGGGGTCAGAAGTGTAATTTACATAAAGCAACAACAAGGCTCCATCAGGGCTCGCCCCAAATCTCCTGTTCCCCAGGGGCTTTGTCACCTGTGACTGCCAGACCCACACCTGCCCAGCTGGTCATTGGGATCTACATTGAGGAATCTCCCGGCCTTCTTCGGAGTCGCATGGACCCCACCCCTCCCTTACCGTGTTAGAATAGAGAGCTGTGTGCTTGGGGAGGGGGGGCGTCATGCTTGATGGAGGCCCCCTCTGGTAATGGGGAGGCTGAAGCAGCAACAAGTTAGGTTAATGGTCTTTTCTCAAAAATCCTTAAATTATCCTCAATTCTGCCAGAAACCTAAGCCACTCACTGAGTCTCCTAGACTGGAGAACAAAACTTCTGGCCCCCAGCGCCTCTAGCCCACAGCCCATCTCACCTCCTAGCACTTATGAGAGGGAAGGAGCTGGAAGGGACCTCAGTCAGCAGGGCCTGTCCTCTCACTTTATACAGGAGGAAATTAAGGCTGTGGACGAGGCCCCGGGGTTTGTCCTCCTGGTAAGTAGCCGAAAGCTGTTTGCTTAGCCACCACCCACTGAAGGAGAGCATGGAGAGTGCCTCGGACTGCAGAGCAGTGGGAGCCGAGCTCCTCCAAGAGATTGGGGTAGCCTGAGTTCTTGGATATTTGTCCCTGCAGCCACTTACTTGGGAGAGTTACATTCTCCCAGAGAAGGAATTACTACGAATGGACTTGGGTTGGAGTGGTTTTCCAGAATAGAAAGATTTTCTACAGGATTCTTAAAAGTTCCTTCACCTCGTGGATATTCAGGTAGAGAAATTGCTCAAGGACTCTTTCTTGGAGTTACAGATAAAAGTAAGAAGCCAAAAGGAAGGAGCCATTAGTAACGAGCTGGGACATAATGGAATTAGGTACAGTGTCAAAAGTACATTCCTTGGGGCAGATAGATATTGCAGCTGATTGAACATCAGGCCTGATTTTAAGGAGAATCTAAGTTCAAATCCAATTTCAGACACTTAAGCCTTCTTAGGTGTGTGAGCAGGTACTTAACTCCAGTTAACTCACACAAATACTCACACCCTCCTCTCCCCCTCCCCCCCAAAAAAACCTTTTAAAAAATGCAGTGCTTTCTGGAGGAAACGGACATGCTCAAAATACATCCCTGAGAACCAGAGAGGCTGTAATTTTTTTCTAGTTATCTTCATTTTAACAGATGGAGAATTGAGACTAGGAGATGTGAAGGGATTTGTCGAGGGATATGCAGCGAGTAGGGATTCAGTGTCAGATATGCTGACTTTAGAGCTCCTTCCCTTTCACTCTGTTCAGTCAGCCACATGTCATCATTTGTCGGTGGCACATATTTGGGTGGACATTGGCCCTGGCTAAGATTCCTTGGAACACTTTGATCCTGTGTGCAGGGATTTGGCCCTTAGGAGAAAGGAAGTCAGGATCTTAATCTTAATAGTAGCATGAATTATCGAATGCAGACCATTGCTACTTGGGAGCAGAGAAAGTCTTACATACTTACCTGTAGTGTTCTGGTTTGCTTTCTGGAGGCCCTTCTGACAGGCCTTGATCTCAGTGGGGGCTGAGTCTGAGAGCCTGAGCTCCAGCTTCCAGTCCTCTGTCTTAGATCTCTCTTCTCTTCAATCCCTCCTCTAGGTCTGACTCTGACCTCTTAATACTCTATTACAATTAAATCCATTCATCATGCTGAGTATAGCCAATCATTATATCACTAGGGACCATTATTTGTCATAAGATTAAATCAGTCATACTGAACTAGAGAAGTACTAATCACCAAGCTAAACTAGATAATCATTGTCTTATCAATTCCACTGACAACATCTTATAAGTATCCTTATACAAGTTTCAAGTACACTTCTCTAGAGTTCTGGCTCTTTACACTTATCCATGAATAGGAACAGGTTCACAGAAATGTCATGGAGGGGAAAGCTGCTGACCTTCAAAGGAGCCCAACTTTCCCTTTCTGCTTCCTAAGTTTCTCTAGAAAAGCTAAAATCCTTCTCACTTTGGGGGAGGAGGTCCTGACCTTGTAGAGGAATTTGAAAGTCTCCTCTTATTCTCACTTCTGAAGCCCAGAGAGCCTCCCAGGTGCCAGAGACCAATGCTGGGCCGGGGTACTTGGTAGTTAGCTTTGGTAGGGGATGAGGGGATGGGATCTGGGAAACCAGATCTGAGAGTGTAATTTCTGTTTTTACTTTTATTTTCCAAATTAACCTCCCAAGCACAACTGAGAGAAAAATAAGCAAAAGTTTCCGTTTTTGGTGTCTCTGTTGTCTCCGTCCTCTTGCCCTCTCACTTCTCTAGTAATCATATCTGAGCGAACCCTTTGCTCTCCATCAGATGGGGGAAGAGAGAGAGGAGGCACCCGTCTCAGGATTATGTGGCACAAACTTCTTTGTCCCCTTTATGTTTAAAACGGTTGCAAAAATCCAGTTCAGGATCGACTTCATGCATGACCCTTCAGTCTTGGAAGCTGTCTCTCTGAGAGACCCAGAAGAAGATCTTAGTCCCTACAAGATGGGGTGGATTATAGCTTCTGCAGAGAAGGCTGGGCAGTGGAAAGGTGAGGTTGGCAGCTTCCCTCTCCACCCTTAACTGCTTCTAATCTGTAGAAGATGACACAAAGGGAAAAGCCTTTAGTCTCCTGGGGAACTAGATGAGGCACTGAAGCTTTCCCACAGCAGGTCTTGGTGTTGAGCTGGGGGAGGGAGGCAAACAGGTCCTGCTCCTTTTTGGAACTTGGGGGAAAATGCAGTAGATCTTTCCCCATTAACATCCCAGCGCAGCATGGTCCCTGACATCTGGGAACTCTCTGAGCTTCAGGAGTGATCCAGAGGAACCTTTACCACTAGCCTGTTTTCACTTGACCAGATTTAAGAGACTCATGATTTCCCTATTCAGGTGGAGATTTGTCAGATCAGGATGACTATAAAAAGTGGACTCTGCCTATTTGCATACATTTGCCCAGTGAAAACCGACTCCTGGAATCATACCAATTTCCTTGTTCTCTCTGTTTCCCAGGAAAATGGCCTGTCTTAGATGTCCTCAGCCACATCCCATCTGCTTTGCCAACTATCAGAAGGAGCAAAGCTGCTCAGTGCTGCTCCATTGTATGTGTTGGAATGGGGAGGATTGTGGGAATAAAGTGCTTAGGAAACAAAGTAGCTTGGTTACTCATAGATCTTCATCATTCATGTTGACTGTGGGAACCCCACCCCCCCAAGCATGGAGTAGCTGGCTGATCTGCACCCCTGAATGGAAAGCTTTAATCCAGCCTTTCTCTCAGTGTGGGGGACCCAGGAAACTGGTTGACTTCAAGACTTGATGGAGAGACATTGAAAAAAAGTGGAGTTTACAATGAATAAGGACTGGGTAATTAACCTGTGAGACAAAGCTTGAAATCTATAGCCAATTGAGGTGGGTTGGGGGTGGAAGAGCGTGGCATTTGGGTCTGACTCCACATTATGTGGGAGCCAGGCTGAGGTGTGACTTCAGAGAGCATGTGTGTTGGGGAGGAGCGGGCTGACTTGGGGTGTGAACCAGGGGCTTGTGCTGAGTCATGTTAAATCAGGTGCTCTCACCTAATAACTGCTGAAAGCATTAATGGGATGGCAGGGATTGGGAGGGAGATGCTCATAAAATAGATACACTAAATAGATACACTTGATTCCCCCAGCTCCTCACAGGGAAGAGGGCACACAAAAGGAGGAGTCCATGTTATTCCTTCTGAGATTTGACTGAATTTGTCCTCTAGCCTCTTAGGGACCTGGGTATAGTGAATATTCCAAGGGCTCTTGCCTCTTTCCCCAAAGCAGGGCATAATACATTAAATAATACAGTCTTCCCCTGCAGCCTCCAGCCCTCAGCCCAATAATTGGAGAAAGGTTGGTAAGGGCCAAAGGACCATGATCAGCACTGGCCCCTGCAAGTCATGATTTCCATGACCCACGATGTCCCTGATATGTCTTTTCCAGTTATCATCATTGGCCCATATAAGGCCAGCATGGTATCATAGAAGAAACACAAACTCCAAGTTAGGTTAAGACTGAGGTTGAATGACCCTTCATAGCTTGCCATCTTGGGCAAATCGCTTAACCTCTCTTTCAGGTTCCTCATTTGTGATAGAAGGATAGTACTCCTACCTCCCAGAAATGTTGTCAGAAAATAACTTGAAAAATTGAAAGCACCCTAGAAATGTAATACAGATTGTCTAGTTATATTTATTCTTGTCTTTATCCAGGAAGAGGGTTGTAGACCACATGGATGGACATGGGAATACCCTGTACCCCAGACCAGCTCACTTCCTTCTCTGAGGAAAACTTCCTTTTTGGAGAACAGTTGTGACTAGTCAGCTGGTCTGGTGTGTGTCAAGGGCTGGAGTCACACCCTTCAGATAAAAGACTTCTCAGGGAGAATCTACTAAAAGACTTACCTTATGGAAGCAGGAAAGAGGGGGCAAGTGGCTTAGCAACTATAGATAAGCAGAACAGGTAGTGCTTCTGGGGAGCTCTCTCCTGTCCCTCTCTGGGTAACCTGCCAGTTATTTCCACTCAGGAATCTCTTGGTAAAAGCCTGCATGAGGAATTCCATCTGTAATCTTGCATCTTGAAGTAGATTTTAGCTTTTCCTGAAAAGAGAGGAAAGAGAACGGTTTCTTGTTTCTGCTTTTCCATCACTTCCCATCATTCTCTGATGAGAACTAGATGTCTATCAAACTTGGCTTAGACTTTATTGCTGTTCCTCTGTCAAATGAGAGAATTAGCCTTCATGAGAGGTTCTTAACCTATGGGTCCAGTTGCCTCCCATCAGTCCATAAGGAAAGAAAAAATTACATCTTTATTTCAAAGCAATTGATTTTCTTTGTAATTTCATATATTTTGTGAATTTAAAAATCTTATTGTGAACAAGGACTTAGTGGGATACTTAGGCTCCACCAAACTGCCAAAAAGGGCCTTTGATTAAAAAAAAAAAGAAAAAAAAAGTTGATAATCCTTGGTCAGTCTGAAGCCCTCGGTCATAGGAATATTGAGCTTGAACTGGAAGGGACCCCAGAGATTTTCCAGTTCAACTCTTTCATTTTTCAGATGAGATTACTGAAATCCAGGGAGATTATACAAATTGCAAATATATAAAGTGCAATTTGAATCCAGATCCTCTGACTCCTTTGCTTTTTTTTCTCTAGCCTAGGATGTTAAAACTTCAAACACTCCCTCTTTTTGTTTTAGCAGCTTAATTCCTGCTAACAAATTGAGTGTCAAATCTGTTAGCCATCCCAGGCGGACTTGTTCACGCCCTGCAATTCATTTTATAACACTTCCGCTAGTTCCGGGGAAGGGATGGTGGGCTTGTACCAGAAACTGTTATGGGAACCTTAGCAGCAGGCTGGCTGAGCTGGGGACCCAAGAGTTTACTGCTTCCCAGAAGGATGATCGAGAGGCAGGCTCTCTCTGGTACCTCAGCACTCCCCCATTCCCCCTTCTCTCTTTAGATGTAAAAACACAGTTGATTTAAGAGTATTGCAAAAACCAGGCTTTTGCCCTTTGAGCTTCCCGTGTAACAAATTGGGGCAAGTTATATTAAAATTCTTAGGAGTGTCCCAATAATAGAGCAAATGGATTGGCCTGCCAGCTGCTGCCCTTTCTGTTTTTCTCTGTCCTGCCTTTCCTGGCTTAGTGGAATAGAGTAGGCTAGAAGGAAGCCTTAGGGATCTATGAGCTCTGTTTTCAGACTGAGAATTCAGTTGTTCTTGACTTCAGATAATCCTAGAATGTCAGGGTTAGGAGGATCTTTAGAGATAGAGTCCAAAGCTCTTAGTTTACAGAGAAAGCAGCTGAGGAGGAGTCACAAGTCTAACAACACAACAAATTAGTGACAGAATTCAGACTAGAACCATGATCCTCTGGACACAAATTTCCTGATTTCCAGGCTAGGTTTCTGCCTGTCTGAAAAGATTGGGATTCAATATCCAAGAAAGGGAATCAGGACCTTGAAATGATGGAAACTCCTTTCTCTGACTTTTGGCCAGGCTTCCCCATCCCCCAATTCTTTGTACATGTATTTAAGGTACAATATTTGATTCTTCGGCTTGCTTGCATTTCTTACTTTGGATCTTATCTCTGACATCCCTCCCCCTACCCCGCTGCCCCCCATTTGTGTGTCTCGCTTCTTCTAGGCTTATCTGGGGGTGTGAGTGAGTGTCAGTGCTGTACTGTCTCATGCCCAAGCTGTTGTCATTTGTATTTGCTCTTGAAGAGAGGGGGAGGGAAGGAAAAATTAGGAAGAAAGACTGACTTAGGAAGGAGAAAGATACAGAATTAATTTAGAGGAGAAACACAGAAGAAAAAATATGGAGATAGTGGGGATAGATTTGGGAAGGAGTGAGACAGAGAGAGGAGACATACATGTTTAGGGAAAGAATACACAGAAGAAGGAGAGAGGGAGTAAAGGAAGGAGACAGAAGAGGAGAAACATGATGAGAAGAGAGACATGGATGAAACAGAAAGTAGAGGAAGAAACAGAAAGTAAAGATGCAGAAAGATGTTACTAAATGTCCTGAGTCTTGGAGCTTCCTCTTTCAAAGGGAAATTTGGGCATTTCCCACCCTGCTAATGGATGTTGGGGTGACCCATCATTAGCAGCCAGTCACCATGTCTTCCATCCCTGCTTTTGGACTACCCTCTCCCCCACAGGAAAGAATTGGGACAATCCCATAGATGATGGAACCCCAACTCAGGATGTAATTACTCCCTGAGGTATTTTCTCTGTCCGTGAAAAGCATTATTGATTGGGACACAGATATTCCACTCATTTTCCCTCAGGGACAGGACTCCTGAATCCTAGAAGCCACAGGAACAGACCACACATCCTAACATCATGAGTCTCTTGCCTACTCTCATTCTCCCCCCTACCCAAGCTGCCTATGCTTCCAATACATATAGATTTTTGATATATAGATTGAGCTTGCCTTTAATGTACTAAGATGTTTAGGGAGAGGGATAGGAAGAGAAATTGGTTTCCAACTTATAGATTTTCTTGAAGGACTTGGAGATGCCATACAAAATTCCTGATTACCCTGGTAGCGCTTCAGTGATTTTTAAAATCAAAGATCTTTTAAAAGCAGAATCACTTTTACTGACTGGGGCAAGGTCATGTGTGGTCTTACCTAGAGATCAGGGTACACCCCCCCCCCTCACCTGACCCAATATCAATCACATGATTATTAAGAGTGAGGGAAATCTAGGAATATGGTAGAGAAAGGGTAGAAGCAGACCTTGATTAGTTCCAAATAGCAGGCTAGTTGTCTTTCCCTTACATTCCTTGAGTGGCCCTGAGGTGGAGTGAACAATTAGAAGGAGTTTGTTTGGATCTTGAACCCCTGGTGCAGAAAAGCCAGAATTTTTCCCTTCCCCTCCTACAAGATTCTCAGGATGATAATTGTAATCCCTGACTTAAAATTCAGTGTACTCCATCCCTTTGGAAGGAAGTGGAACAGAGATGGTTTCAGGAAAAGTGAGGAAAAGATGGAGTAAAGAAGTTACAGCATATCTTTCTGGACTGACCTCTTTCCGCTGAGTTTTTTGTTTTTTTAATTGAATCCAGGTACCCCTCAGTCCTTGAGCTTCTTCCCCCAAAACAACTCTATTTGAAGTTGGGAATAGCTGCTGTTCTATGTACCAGACAAAGAGCAAGGAACATCGGGAGTTGAGATGTCGGGATCCAGGCTTGAAGCCTCATTGCATTTTAGATTTCCTTGGAGATCATAGCCACTGGGACAAGGAAAAGGGTGGATACTGTGCTCATGATTCACCTTGACTGAGCCTTAGCTTCCAAATCTGCAAAAGGGAGATTATAGTGCCTGCAATACCAGAGAGACACTAGGACAGAGCACATGGAATGCTCAGGCTGGGTTCACGGGCGGGAGCTTGGAGTTACCTCCCTCCAGACACCAGCCGTGTGACTTTTGAGCAGGTCTGTTTTGGCAACATTTATTTCCTTATCTATAAAATGGGGACAAAGATGGTTCCTACCTTCCAGGTCTGGCCTGTGATTCAAAGAAGTAAAGCCATTTGTAAACAGAAAAGTGCATATAAACAGGAACATTATTGCCTTCCTCACAATATAATACTGTGTGTGAGAGTGCTTTGAGAATACAAAGTACTAAGAAAATGTTGGTGGTCATGGTGATGTTATCAGTGCCTTGGATTGGGGGTTCCCTGGTGAGCTGTGCAGCATACCCTTGGTGTTTCATAGGCTAGGTCTTGGGATGTGGGTGCTGCCTCCATCTCCCTCCTTCTTTCTCCCTTCAAGAGAATCAGGAAAATAACCATGGGGAGTGGGAAGGGAGGCAGAGCATATCTCCCACCTCTGCCCCTCACTACCAGTGTTAGCAAGCTGGTCCGGCTCTTGTGACAGCTTTCACTCACATAAAGAATTAAAGAATTCTCCAAGAAGTGTCCTCCCCCCCTCCATCTCCATCTCCACCCCACCCCTGGAGTTGCCAGGAGAAGGGGGGAAGGGAATGTGGCTTTGTTCTCAGTAAACAAAGAACAGAGCTTGGGCTCCCTCCTCCTAGGGGAGAGGGGGCAGCCTGTTGGCAGAGCACAATGGCTTGGCCAGTATTGGGCTGAACTGGATGCTTGGGAGTGCCCCAGGAAGGAATTGGGGGTAGTGGGTATGGAGAAGCAGATGCTCAGATCCCAAGGAAGAATGGGAGTGAGGATAGGAGTTGCCCAATAGAGTGTGCAAGGGGGGGGGAGCGGGATTCTAAAATTCTATGGAATCTGTGATCTGGTAATTATAAAGTTGTGAATTGGGAAGGGAAGGGACTGTGTGTTTGTTGTCTTGTAAAGACTATAATAGAGGGAAGGGTTCTGGCAAGCTGTTATGGGGGGAGGGTTGTTGGGAGCAGAAAAAATAGAGCTAGGGGCTATTTAATAAGGAATCATCAGGTGCCACAGTCTCAGATTTGGATCCCAAATACCACCTCCCCAGTAGTCTTGTTCTTTCTAGAATCTCCTCCCTTTACTTTCACAGATACGTTGCTGAAAGCTCTTCCTCCCCTCCAGTGAGGGGGGAGGAAATCCCACCAGGATGACTAAGCTGCCCGTTATTTCGTCAAGGGACTTGGAGCAAAGTCTTCCAGCTGTAGCCTCCTTGGGCACCTCACTGCCCAGAAGCCAGAGCTTCCAGCCATCCTTCCTCCCTCCCCTCCCAGAGAAGCGCAGGGCCATTTCAGATGTCCGACGGACCTTCTGCCTCTTCGTCACCTTCGACCTGCTCTTCATCGCTCTGCTCTGGATCATCGAGCTGAATGTATGTGGGTGTGCCTAGGCCCTGGGACAGACATACCTCTAGGCTTCAGATAACCCTTATTTAAAGTGGGGGTAAGATGAGAGTAGAGACTTTCCCCCTCCGCTCCCCATGCCCTATGTATAATATCCTTTGATTCTAGAATTGAATTCTGATCTAGTTGACAATTTGCTATGTGATATCTGGACCTTAAATTGTTAATAGGGAGAGAGCATTTTACTCTGCCCCTCAAAGAAGGCTTAAAGAGAAAATGAAGAACTGAGGCAGAATATCTTAGAAAGGAAAAGGATAGTGTGATGGATAGAGGGTGATGGACCAGGAGGCAGGCAGACTAGAAATTACAAATCATTCTTTGGACCTGTTTCTTCCTTTGAAAATGATAGTATTGGATCTCCTTGGATCCCTTCAGTTCTGTAACTCTGAAATCTAGCTCTGTGCTTCTCTTCTTCCCGCCCTTTTCTGCAGTGATCCTCATCCTTCTCCCCAGGGACACGGGTTCCAGGGAAGCCTCCATCAGTCTAGATTTTGTGAGATTCGATCCTCCTTGAGACAGAGAAATGAAATAAACTCAGTTCATTATCATCATGACCACCACCTTCCACAGACATTTACTGATTCCTTCTGCACGCAAGGCCCACTGCTAGGTTCTGGAAACACGGCATATACACAGACAGGTACATGCCAGAGTTCTCAGCTAGACTTACATACAGAAATTACAGTGATAACTTTCACTGGCATCCTGCCTAGGAGATGAGAAGGGTGTGGTCCAGACAATAGAGACCCTAATGGGTGAAGGTGGGCTGGGAAGGGCTTCACAGCGGAAGCTGAGCTTTGAAAGATGGCAGGCCTTCACCAAGCAGAGGAAGGGGCCAGGCATTTCAGGCAGAGGGAGAAAAGGGGTAAGTCAGGAAGTTGGGAATAGATTTGATACATCTGGAAGACAAGATAATTTTTGATTATTTATGTAGTAGTCTACGGCCATACCACCCTGAACGCGCCTGATCTCGTCTGATCTTGGAAGCTAAGCAGGGTCGGGCCTGGTTAGTACTTGGATGGGAGATTAGACTAGAGTTGGATTAGATTAAACTGGAAAGGTAGATTGGAACCAGATTGTAAAGAACTGTAAGTACCAGACAGAGTAATTTAGAGATATCTTGGGGGCAGAAGGTGTTTGAACAGAGGCTGATTTGCTGAGAACTCTACTTTAGAAATATTAGCAAGGATGGACAGTTTGGATTTTCCAAAGGTGAATCTTGAAGCAGAATGCCCTAGGAGGAGAGTAGGTTGCTAATCTAGGTAGGGTTCTAAATCCTCAAGTCTGTAGTTCTTGAGGGGGAAGTTCCTGAGACCCTCAGAAAGGAAGTTGGTTCTTCAGAGGCTGCAGGCTGGTTAATGGCAGGACTGGGATTAGAATGCAGGTCCTCTTATTTCAGATCCATCATCAGCCCAGAAATGGTTAATAAACAAAACAGAAAAGGGAATGATTTCTCTGAGGCTGAGGACAGAATTGGAGGAGCAGCCACAGTTTGTGGGTTTGAGAAGGAAAAAGACTGAAAGAAGTAGATGGTTACTGTAGCACTTGGCAGTTTTCAAAGGCTCTCCTAATTTCAGCTGTGCCCTCATAACAACTTGGTGAGGGAGGCCGGGCGGTGGTGCTCTCATTTTGACAGATGAGAAAACTAAGGCCTACTAAAACAGTGACATGCTTCCTGGTCATAGAGCTTGTAAGTAGGGTAGAGCCCAAGTGTCCTAACTGCCAGGCCTTTGCTGCATCCATTCTGCCCCAGTGGGCATTGTTGGCAGGGGCACCTGCCTGTATCCTTGCACTGGCAGCTTCCTTTGAATTGCTCTGCATAAGGTAGGTGGCCAGGTGCCTCCACGCTCAAGCAGTTGGGTTTTAATCATTCCTTGGTTGCCCTCCATCTACCCCCTTTCACACTCACTTTCCAGTCCAGTCCTCTTAGCCAGAAATGAAGTCCTTTTCCTATTAGAAGGGGGCAAACTAATAGCATTAAACCATATGTGTGTGGTTGGGGATAAGGAAGAAGAATGACATGTCCATTTGTTCCTTCATTCTGGCCAATCAGGCAGAGTGATGGATTCTCCCCATTAGATGCAAATCTAATCAACTGATTTACCACCTGGGGCTCTGTCTGACACCGAGGCCCAATACCCTTTCTCTCCCCATCCCCTGCCCTCAAGCCCCCTCTGATTCCCTGGATGGATTGTTGACTGGGAAGAGAGAAGGCTATTAGGTAATGCAGACATAGTGTTTGCCACGATCTGCTCCATATCCTTCTGTATAAGAGGCAGTCCTGAGAGTCATACCTCCTACGTTCCCTGGAGGGGAAGAAGGGGGGAAGAAGCTCTCCATGTCACTTCTTCCCTATCTCTTGTCTGTTTCCACATCAATCTTGCACATTTCTCACACATACATACTCAGAAGTGGCTCAGTCTGGGTTGCCTTGGAAACAGGCATCCCCAGCCTGCCACCAGACTCCCCTTCAACTTCCCCTCTTTTGGAACTGAGTGACCCTGGAGCCTTAACTTCTTGGCTTTGAGTTGTCCAGGACTGCTTGCCTATTCAATGAGTGAGCTTGCTTCATGCTTCAAAAGCATGAGGCATATATATTATGCCTGGGATGGAGAGGGTTTAGAATTCGCCACTAACCTGCTTACATCACAGGCTTCTTTTCTCCATCAACATTTTTGGCAGAAGCCAAAGCATTGGGGATTGAAGGATGAGTAGCCCAAGGCAGAGGGCTGGGGGTCCAGCCCTGGCCATTTCACCATTTCTTTCTCTGTGTTCCCCACTCCCAGACAAAGACAGGCATCAAGAAGAATCTAGAGGAAGAGATCATCAACTACAACTTCAAGACCTCCTTCTTCGATATTTTTGTGAGTGACTTAAGCATGGAGGAAGCAACCTTTTGGGGGCTTTTACATCATTCTTTTGGGTTTTTCTTCTCAATTCCTTTCAACCTTTGTTTTTCCTCCTAATCTGATAAGGAAAACACCTGCCCTTACCCCTAGGAAGCTCCTGGTATCTGGGAGAATTCACACAGAGCCTTCCCCAAGGCAGATGATGGTTGCGTGAGATGTGCCCTTTAAGGGCCAAGGGGCTCCAGAGTGGACAGGTTCTACCTGGGCTCTGCTTAGAGGAAGTATGTGACCCTGTTCTACAAAGGCAATCAGATTTACTTCCTAATAGTAAAGGAACCTAGGAAGAGGAAGAAGAGATTTGTTTCCAGTTTGCTTGTAAGCCCCAGTAATTGGTGACGGGCACCATGTCTGATCCTGTGTCTCCTGGAACACCAAATAAAGGACTGAGATGCCCGTTGCCCGCTCTTCTAATGTATGAGTGCTTATTGAATTGCCTCCATCTGTGGCTCTCACCCCCAGCTTCTGGCCTTCTTTCGGTTTTCGGGGCTGCTGATGGGCTACGCTGTGCTGAGACTTCGACACTGGTGGGTGATCGCGGTAAGATGCCAGGCCCCTTGCCCAGTTCATGTTGGGACCCTCTGTGGAATACTTCAACCAGTGTGACGTTGGGGGAATGGGAGTGGGAGAACAAATGGAAGAGGGCCTGAACTTCTGGCTTCTTTTCTCCCTGCTCCGGCCAGATCACCACACTTGTGTCCAGCGCCTTCCTCATTGTCAAGGTCATCCTCTCTCAGGTCAGTGACCCCAGATGGGGTTTGTGGGGAAAGAGATGAGAACTTAGAGTAGGAAGAGCTGAGAAATAGGCCTTCCCTTGTCAGGGTGCTATACCAGGGGCTGAAGGTTGACAGGATGCCCTTCAATGCTTCAGGCCTTCCTTTCTCTTTGTATATCATCATAGTTGGGTAAATTGGGGTTGGGGGACAGGACCCCAGTGATCTCCAGAGAAGGAAATTCCTCTTCTGTCCCATTTCTGGAGCCCCTTTGATAATTGGAAGTTCTCCATTAGATCCATCCTTAGTCACTTTCTCTGTAGTGCTAGCCCATTTTCCTCTGGAAAGAAACCGAAAGGCTCCTAGGCTGTTGAGATCAGGGAAGGGGCCTTCCTCACATACACTCCCAGCTGGCTAGGTTTGGCCTTCCCAGGGGTGGCACTTTGGGGGTGGTTGGAGTGGTACACCCCCTCACCCAGCCCAGCCGACTCTTCCCAGCTGCTCAGCAAAGGCGCCTTTGGCTACGTGCTCCCCATCGTTTCCTTCGTCATCGCCTGGCTGGAGACCTGGTTTTTTGACTTCAAGGTCTTGACACAGGAGGCAGAGGAGGAGCGATGTGAGTTTTATGAGGAGGAAGCAAAATGGAATGGGAAGAGGCCTAGATTGAACCCAGAAGGCCTGGCCTTGATGCTTAGTTTTGCCCCTTTTTCAACCTGGGTCATCTTGACCGAATCACTTTTCCATTTCCAGACCTCAGTTTTTTCATTTCTAAGTGAGGAGACTGGCCTAGACTATCTGTAAGATTGCTTTTTACTCTAAATCCTATGAGTCGGGGGCTGGCAGGACCGGGGGAAGGGGTCTTGGAGAGGAAAGAGAATAAGCTTGGGGAAGAGTGCCATGCCTTTGGAGGAAATCCTCTGGTGAAGTGAGAAGCCCAGGGTTTCCTGGAAAAATCTTGGGACTTTTCTCCCAAGTGACTCACCTGAGACCACTCACCAGGCCGGGTCAGACCCTATTTTTCTTTTGTCTAAAGTCTTCCCTTGCTTTTTGTGTTTTGCCTGTCACTCAAGAGACTGGGATAGGCAAAAAATATGACAAGTATGGGCTTAGGCCAGCCCTGTAAATCCCAGGAAATATACTTTTCCCATGGATAGATCTGGGGCTAGCACAGTGCTGAAGGGGGTATGGGGAGAGCATTCCAGAAAAGAGAACAAAGCATCTATGGCTCTGTTCCCCCAGGGTACTTGGCTGCCCAGGCTGCTGCTGCCCGGGGTCCCCTACTCTTCCCGGGGGCCTTGTCTGAAGGACAGTTTTATTCTCCTCCAGAGTCATTTGCAGGTGAGACATGTAGTTTCTCCTTAATGTTGTCACTGACTACGTACACAGTCCTCCCTTTCCTCTCTAACTCTCCTGGAGATTGGGTAAGAAGGCAGGTGGCCTTCAGTAATTGGATTCATGTTGAAATAGGAGGACAGAGGAAGGAAGGGAAGCAATATTAGAGTTTCTCTTTTGGGTTCCCAAGGGAGAATATCCATACTTCCCTCCCCCATACATACACATATTTAGGCCCTTTCCCCCCATTATACTGATAACTCTCTCCATGTGGCTTTTAGGATCTGACAATGAATCTGACGATGAAGGAGCTGGGAGGAAAGGCTTCTCTAGCCAGGTATTCACCATTCCCTCATCCAGGGACCCCAGACCTGGCTCCCCAACCATGACCTTAAGGAAGGGGTCACTTGTTTTTGAGAGGGACAAATTAAGAAGGGGCTTTAGACAAGAGGTCTTTGAAGTATTTTGGAGGTCCCTAGGTCAAAGGTCAATTGTCTTTTCTTTCTTAACCTGAGCAGTGCTAGGAGTTGGGGGGGGGGGCTTCAGACAAAAGAGGTTGCATGATCCACATCATTACTGGACTCTATAGTCTTGGAAGTCAAAAGGGGGAAACATAGGAAAGAATGAAGAAAGCCAAGGTGGGTGGGATCTGTCATAGAGAGGGAGAATGAGGAGAGACTCATAGGGAAGATGGAGCAGCCTGGGGGGAGGGAACTGGGCTCCCTCCTAGATTGCAGGCCTCCTTCCTCCCTTTCTTCTCTCTGCACCCCACCGCTACTCCTCTGCCTACCACCTGCCTCTTCTGGGAACGGAGTGGGGAGAGAGAACATTGTATGGACCTATTTGAGTGATGTATGCATGGACTGTACTAGGATCGGGAGTATATCCAGCAAGGGAAGGAAGCTATGGAGGTGGTGGACCAGATCCTGGCTCAAGAGGAGAACTGGAAGTTTGAAAAGAACAATGTGAGCCCAAAGCTATCCCTGTTTTTGTGAGGTGGGAGTGATGGGGGAGCTGGAAGGATCTGTCTGGCCATGAAAAGCAGACCGGTGTGGTGACTGAATTCTTGCCCCAGGAAATCAGATCTATGCCTCCATCCGGGTTGTGAAAGAACGGATACTCTTTGTGATCCTCAGACTGGCCTCCGCCTTCCCTTCCTTCCCTCTCTGATGTCAACAATCCTCTGCTCATTCCTGCGTTGTGTCCCACCTGCTCTTGTCACTGGGCTAGGGATGCTTTCTTCCTGCCTTCCTTACTTAACCATCCTTGCCATCATCCCAGACCCCCTCTGCTTTCCCTCCCTTACTCTCCTTCATCTCTCGACCCCATGCTAATCACCTTGGCTCCGCTGCCCCTTATTGCTGCCTCCTCTCTCCAGCCCCGTTCTTCTCTATTACAGGAGTATGGGGACACAGTGTACACTATTGAAATTCCTTTTCATGGCAAGACATTCATCCTCAAGGTAGGAATTACATGGAGGATCCCCGTTGGAGCTCCACCTCCAAATACAACCGCCATGTATCTAGCACCTGCCAGACCAACTGGTGTCCCAGAGACTATCTTATGGAGGATTCCCAAAGAGAATATTCCTCAAATATTCTGTCATGTGGAAGGGAGTCTGGCTTTGTTCTGTTTGGCCCCAGAGCAGTGGATGAGCTGTACAGAGTCAGATTTCAGGCTTCCATCAGGGAAACCTCCTCACCAAAAGTGGTCCAGAAGTGGAAAGGTTTCCCCTCCCTAGAGGTTTTCAGGCAGTCACGGTAACCATTGGAGGTGGGAAGAACAGAGATACATAACAGAGATTTCTGCTTAGCTAAGGATTGGACTGAACGACCTTCCACATTCTTCTCAAGTCCTATTAAGAAGAAAGTATGTAAGGAAGTCAGGGGACTTTGAGATTCACAGGTGGGAGGGACCAGCAGGGCCTCAACCCCCGGGTTTACGAGGCTGGTGCTCGCCTCCATCTCCCCCCCAGGCATTCCTGCAGTGTCCAGCAGAGCTGGTATACCAGGAGGTCATCCTGCAGCCTGAGAAAATGGTCCTGTGGAATAAGACTGTGAACGCTTGCCAGGTGAGTCTGCCAAGAGGCTCGTCTCTCCCAAACCCTCAAGATTTCCCCCGGCTGGGGGTCCTTGCTTTCCAAGAAGGAAATTCTTGCCCTGATTAGTGGAGAGAGAAATGAAGTCCTAGAGTAGGAATGGAGGGAAGGGGCCCTGATTTCTGGTCTGCAATGGAGCCAGAGGCTCTGGAACTTCCTCCCTCCCTCTGCACTTCCCACTGACACTGAACTACTGAGGCCAGAGGCTCTGGCTAGTGGAGGGTCAAACTGACTGCTTCCCAAACTGCAGGTTCTTCATCGTGTAGAAGACAACACTCTCATCACCTATGATGTATCTTCAGGGGCCGCAGGAGGCGTGGTCTCCCCCAGGTGAGGACTGTGTTTCTCTTTCTATGCTTTGCCATTGGACAGAAATTATGATTCTGAGCCAGAAGGGACCTATCCAATTCTCCCCTCTCTTCCTTTTCTCTCGGTCCGTCTCCTCTGTCCCCTCGCCCCCATCCTCCATTCTGACTGCTCCCCTTGCAGCCACATCTTCTGGGCTTTCTGGGGTCCAGCCAGGAGCATGACCCCTGACATTAAGCTTCTCTCTCACTTCCTTTCTGTCCCAGGGACTTTGTGAATGTCCGGCGAATCGAGAGGCGAAGGGACAGATACCTCTCTTCAGGCATCGCCACCACCCACTTTGCCAAGCCCCCACTGCACAAATATGTCAGGTGAGGCCCTTGGCCATCTCAGCCAGTCCCTTTTCCCTAGCCCCTCCCAGCAGGGGGGCGGCTTGTATGGTGTTAATGTCCTCTAAATGATTCCCGATCCCCACTCCATGTTCACATCCTTTAATCTTCTGCTAACCATTCAGTGGCTCTGGCCACGCTCCAGTGGTCACTGTGGGCACAGTTGTTGGAGAAGTGAGGAGGGAGGTTGGGGGAGAGTCGGGGGGCAGGAGGGAGAAGGCAGTCATCAGATACCCAGCCTGGCTGCAGAGGGAAGATGGTTGAGGCCAGGGTGGGGGGGCGGGAGAGGAGGGCTGTTCTCAGTGGGGTAACCTGCAGTGGTCTCAGACTTCTCTCTGAAGAGGCTCTGGACGGCACCAGAAGAGAGCAGGACGTCATTCTCCACTGCCAGCCACTTCGGGGGTCCTCCCATCCTGTACCCTAACCCCTTCTCTCATTCCCCTCTCTTACTTCAGTCCCTGCAGCCAGGGAGCAAACGGCTCTCCTTTGGAGTCCATCTGCCCCTCCCAGAGAGGAGAGAAGTTTTTCCTTGGTTCTTTCCTTACCAAGCCCCTGGGCCATTCTTGCTGCTGATGTTCTGCTGGTGAAAGTGGGACTGATAAGGAGAGACCCAGACCTCAGAGGAGGCTAACGAGGAACGATTATGCCTTTGGGGCTGGGCTTGAGGCTGGGCCAAGGCCTGGAGGAGCTGGGCTGAGCCTCCCCACTTCCCGCCAGAGGCCCCTGGGCTCACTCCTGGATAGTGGGCATCTTTGGGTGCTCCTCAATAACACCACAGTGCCTCTTCCCTCCTCCCCAGCTCATGTTCAGGAGTGAGGCAAGAGGGAGGGGAGGGTTGCTCAGGTGGGGCGCAATATGCCCAGACTAACTCTCTTACAGGGGTGAGAATGGGCCCGGCGGCTTCATTGTTCTCAAGTCACCGAACAACCCTCGAGTCTGCACCTTTGTCTGGGTCCTCAACACAGATCTCAAGGTACCTAGGAAGTGTGAATATCATCCACCCCCCACCCCCCCTCAGGACGGCCTCCTCCATGCCCCCCCTCAGGACGGCCTCCTCCATGCCCCCCCAGCTCCAGGGCTGCTGGGTTCGTGTTCTCGGGGCAGACTCACCCAAATGCCCTCATCATTGCCTGGCCAGAAGGGCCTGCTGCTGCCCAGCTCCTCCAGCCCATGCTCAGCATCCTCTGGGGGAGGAATAGCCAGGACCACTTCTCTCTCCTTTAAACCTGGAGAGAGGAGAAGAAAGACCCTTAATTCCTTCTTGTCTGTGGACTCTCTTCTCCCCAAATTAGGGCCGGCTGCCTCGATACCTCATTCACCAGAGCCTGGCCGCCACCATGTTTGAATTTGCCTTCCACCTCCGGCAGCGAGTCGGAGAATTATGTGCTCAAGCATAGCGGCCCTCCAGCATCCTTGACAGGGCGGCAGGGCGTCCATCCCTCCTCTTCAGCCTGAACTACAAGCCTGTGGGCTCAGGGACTTTAGAGCTTCTCCCTTCACCCGCCCCCCAGAGCCCAGCCATTCCTTGGGAGCCCCTGTCCTTCAGGGATCAGCTCTCAGAAGTGTTCTGGGCCTGGGCGGACGGACTCTGCTGGTTAGAGGTGTGTCCGTCTTGCTGGTATTCACGTGTCCTGCCACAGGGGGGCAGGACACAGTTGAGGGGAGAGTGGCCATCTCCTGACATCCCAGCAGTGTCGGGATGTGATAGGTTCTGGACTTGGAGTGACAGCGGTATTCTCAGTATGCCCAGGCCAGCATTACAGGACCAGGAGCTCCCTATGACCAGTGTGTGGGATGGGGAATCATTGGTCCCCCAGCTTTCCCATCAGTTTTTTTTATAATCATGATTTTAAGAGTCTGGGACTCTTTCCCCTCCCTTACCCCCATAAAAACTGGTGGAGGAAGGGGATATGAACCTGCCTGGGTGCTACCCCTGCCTCCCTCTTCCTTCCCCAACTAGTGCTTCCTTGGGGGTCTTTGCCCCAGCTCATTAAAAATCTGAATGAAACTAGTCTGACCCTGGTCTTTTGTTGGAATGACCTTCGGGAAAGGGGCCCCAGGAGGAGGGGGAAGGAGGGCTGGAAATGGGGAGGAGCTGTGGCCCCTGCTCACTCTTGTCCCTACAAATCCCCATGGTCTCCAAGCTCCGGTTTAGTCAGTCTAGGAAGACTCTCCGCCCTTCTTCTACTCTGTGTGTTAAACCATTTGAACACAGATGGGTTGGGGTCTGTTTATGGATCTGAATTCAAGACACTTTTCTCTGTTTTCTCTCAAGCCACTGAAGTTGGGAGGGTAGGGCCTGTGCCCAAGTGGGCAACTACAGCTGGCAGTAGGACGGGGAGGGAGGCTGGAAAGAGACAGCAGGAGAATGCATTCCAGCCTGGGCAGAGGCTGATAGGAGAGCGAGACCAGGGTTTGAGAAACAAAAAGGCCAGTCTGTAGAGTTCATAGAAGGGAGTCATAGAGAATAAGGTGAGAAATGCAGACCGGGACCAAGGGTGAACCGAGGATCCGCAATTGATCCTAGGGGAACTGGGGAGGCATGCACATTTCTCCAGCTCCACCCTCATTGTAAAAGAAGGGATTGGATTTAATGACCTTTAAGACTCTTCCATTTGGGGGAGAAGGGAAGGGAAGGCAATTGGGGTGAAATGACTTTTCCAGGGTCACATAGCTAGTATTAGGCATCTGAGGCTGAATTTGACCTTGGGTCCCACTGACTCCAGTCATCTGTCTGCCCCTAAGACCCCCCCCCCTCCTGATCTAAAACTGTTATCTATGCTCCTTTCCACCCATCATCCCTTCCATGGATACCCACCACCACCCGTGTGGTCTTGTGCGGAGAACTGCTCAAGGTGTTAGCATACACAGCTCAGCAAGCAGAGTGCTGGGCCTGGAGTCAGGAAGACTCATCGTTCCCGAGCTCAGATGTGGCAGCAGATACTGCTAGCTGGGCAACCCTGGGCAAGTCACCGAACCTGCTTGCCTCAGTTTCCCCATCTGTAAAATGAACTGGAACAAGAAATGCCAAGAAAAGCCCAAATGGGGTCGAGAAGAACCAGACGTGACAAATTGAACCACAGCAAAACTGACCCTGCTCCAAAGAGCAGAATTCAAGGCTGGAGAGGACCTGGAAGAGCCCCCAGCCCGTTTCTTACAGAGGAGAAAAGCAAAACCCTAAGAGGAAAAAGGCTTTGCCCAGGTTCTAGTCAGAACTCTGCAGAAGGCAGGAGGAAAACCCTGAGAGGGCCCTTCCTTCCAGGGCAGGCTCCCCACCCCCCACGCTGGAGATTGGAGCCCAGAGGACCTTCCCAGGACTGGGACTCCGCCCCTGGCACTGGCTGGGGGGCAACAGCTGCTTCGGCCCAGCTCGGCTTTAGGAAAGACAAACAACAGGCAAAGGTCATCAGTGCCCCGGGGGACAGAGAGGGGATTAACACCGGCACCAGCACCTCCCTGCCTTTCTGAGGAAGGGGGGAGCCAAGCTGGATGCTGTTCTCTGGGGCTTGTGTTGGGCAACAGGGGGGTGTGCCCTTTCTCTCGTCCGGTCCGGGTGTGGACGAGGAGCTGCTCACCCTTTCAGTGTGCCAGAGGGCAGGGAGCGAGTGGGGGCCAGGAGAAGGACAAAGGACGGCTGTGGGGCCCGGAGCCTGCCAGGCCCCGGAGGTGAGCCTGGTGTGTGCTCATCTGTTTACCAACGTGTCCCCAACCTTCTTCCACAGAGAGGTCAGGCCCCGGGGGAGAGCTAAGCTATTGTCCCCGGCAGGAGTTCTGGGCCGGCCCCCACTGACGCATGGCGGCCTTGGAGGGGCCTCGGGAGTGTTTGTCCCCTGCCTCTCTCCCCAAAAGGACACTTGGCAATCAGTACCCAGCAAGCTGTGATGTTTCTGTCCTCACCCCTGGGGTGTCCCACCCCCAGGCCCAGGAGCTGATAGTGGGCAATCTCTGTCCCTCCTTTGCCCCCCCCCAAAAATACACACTCTGCCCGCCATGCTCCCCCTTTCTTTCCTGAGTCTGGACTCCAGATATAGTTTCTTTGCAATGGACCTGAAAATAGACTGGGAAGTGGGGGGGGGGGGAGTTATATAAAGCATCAGAGAGGACCAGATTGAGAGAGAGCTGACCCAGAGTGACCATGGCTTCAGTTGAGTTAAGCTGTGAGGTGTCCGAAGAGAATGTAGAACGCAAGGAGACTTTTTGGGCTGAATGGAAGGATCTGACACTGTCTTCCCGGCCAGAGGAGGGGTAAGTGTCCCCCACCCCCACTTCAAGACAGAACCGGGGGAATCTCCTCTCCTTGGGTCAGCTGGAGAATAAGCAGCAGTGCTCTTCAGGGGCAGAAGCTCTAGAAAGCTCTCTGTCTCTGTCTCTGTCTCTCTCTCTTCTTTCTGTTTCTCTCTGTGCTCTCTCCCCCTCCCTCCCTCATTCCCTCCTTCTCTGTCTCTCTTCTCTGTCTCTCCTTCTCTGTCTGTCTCTGTCTGACTTTGTCCCTTTGTTTCTCTCTCCCTCTCTCTGTCTTCTGTTTCTCTCTTTTCTCTGTTTCTGTCTCTTCACTCCCCCCTCCCTCTTTCCTTCCCTCTCTCTTTCTCCTCTCTGTCTCTCTGTCCCTCCCTCTGTCTCTGTCTCTCCTCTGTCTGTCTCTGTCTGACTTTGTCCCTTTGTTTCTCTCTCTGTGTCTCTGTCTCTCTCACACACAGACATACACAGTGGTTAGGCCCAGGAGAACCTGACAGCCTGTGTTGAATAAGGAATGGGGAGTGGGCACCTGTCCCCCTTGGGAGCACGGGACGCGGGCAGTGGCTGCTCCTTTGCCCACACGATTTTCTTTCCCCAGCTGCTCTGTGCATGAAGAAGACGCTCAGCACCGGGAGACGTACCACCGGCAGGGGCAGTGCCGGGCGCTGGTGCAGCGCTCGCCCCTGCAGGTGATGCGGATGGGCCTCCTCGGCCACAGGTTGCAGGAGTACCAGCTGCCGTACGCACGGACTCTGCCTCTGCCCATCTTCACGCCCTCGAAGGTGGGCTTCAAGGAGGACCGGGAGGCTACCCCCATCCAGCTTCGGGAACTCCTGGCTCTGGAAACAGCTCTGGGGGGGCAGTGCCTGGACCGGCGAGAGGTGGTTGAGATCAAAAAGGAGCTGCCCCCTGTGGTGGCCGCCAGCCACCCCCAGTTCGGCAAACCGGGCGCCCCCCGCCGCTCCCTCTCCCGATCCCTGTCCCAGGAAGCACAGAGAGGCTGAAGGGGACTCTGGGGGTGAAATTCCTGCTCCCCCAACTGCTGTGTTCACCCTGCCGTGGGCACTACCCACCTAAGACCTGGGGGGCGGAAAGGACTGGTTGTTAAAGCTTTGTAGTTAGCCCAGAGTTGGGTTGGGGGAGTGGGAGCTGAAGAGCAGAATGTGTGGGTCTTCTGAGCTCCCAGAGGGAGGAGGCGATAGTGAAAAGATGGGGAGCTGGGGTACATCAACATCACCTGAAAAGTGCTGACAAGGGTTAGATGAGAGAGTGCTGGATGGACTAGGTGGATCCATAGTAAAAAGGGGAGAGGGAATGGGGGATTAGGAAGTCCCCGGAAAGAGATCAGATGGAAGGGGGATGTGAAACTGGAGGAGGGAGCCCCGGTGGGAGGAGACGGGGGGGGGGGGGGGGGGGGGGGCAGTGTCGGGGTCCCACCCAAGCATCATCTGTTAGTGCTACAATAAAAGTAAAAGCTGGCTCTGCCTTAGTCTGCCTCTCCCTCCGGCCTCGGGCGCGGGGTCACATCTGCCCAACCCACAAATGCCCACACTCCTTTGATGTTCAGCTCTGCACATGGTCCTTCAGCTCCTGCCAAGGTCCTAGGTTAAATATAGTGTAGCTTCTGGGCATCGCTCGGGCCAGAGTACAAGGACAAAGCTGTAAACAGAGGCAGCTGCCTGCTTCCCCTTCTCCCCCCCATCCCTTCCCCCCTGCAATCCACACAGGCAGAGAGTGCCAAGAGTCCAGAAAAAGGAGTGCAAAGACTGCTCCCAAAGAACTGATGTTATCGTTGTCCGTGGTCAAGCTGGGGAGGGGAGGGGAGGGGAGGCAGAGGTCGAGGACCCCGACTCCCAGTTCTAGTTCTTAAGGGAAGCCTCAGGAAGTTGGAGGTAGATATTTGGGGCTCCTCTGGGAGCCCCGCTATGTCCCGATCCCACAAACGCAGGGGACCTGAGGGCACAGGGGTCTGCCCCTGCTCCGATGTCATGGTGGCTCATGTCCCAACCGTGGAGGGCGGCAGGAAGAAAATGTTCTCACTCCTTCCCCCACCCCAGCCGCAGTGAATCTCCCATCTACCCCCAAGCAACCGCTGTTCTGGCCCTACACAGTGCAGGAGGCAGGTGGGTAGGAGGGAGACAGAAAGTCTGAGCCCTGGAGAGGGACTCTTGGGCACAAGGTAGGGTAGGAAAGGCTAATCTGAGTGCTCGGGAGGCACAACTCCTCAGAGGAGGGTGAGTAAAAGGGAAAGAAGATTGTACTAAAGTCAGAAAACCTGGGTTCCTTCCATTTCCAACCGAGCTGTTTACTAACTGTGTGGCTGTGTGCAAAAGTATTTCCCCTCTCTTGATCTCAGTTATCTTGTCTGTAAAACTGAAAGGGTTTGGACTACCTCGATCTCTAAGGTCCTTCTAAATCCTATGATCCTGCCTGGACAAAATATGCCTTCTCTCCCTCCTAGGCAGGAGGGAAATTGAGCTGTGACTAGTGGGAGACACTGGAAGGCCACGTCCCTACGGGAGATCGGAAGCCTCAGAGAAGAGACCCAGCATCCGGGCTCTGCATTAGGAACATAAGCATTTGTTCACAATTACAATGAGGCACTAGCCATCCCCCCAGAGAATGCCTTTTCTTGGCTCCCTGCAGAGTCTCTCTGTCCATGGTGGTCCCTGCCTCTCCTCCTCCTTCCCCAAGAATATGGAAGAACCCAGGATTTTTTCTCTTTTCCTGGCCTCTTATCACTTGTCTCCCCAGAATCCTCCAGTCCATCCCCAGTTGGCTACTGATGAATTGGAGTGGCCAGGGTTCCACCCTCCTGTTCCGGCTGGCTGGAACAGAACCTTCTGCCCTCAGTTCCACCCCTATGCCCCTTCCAACCCATGTTCAGGACTAGATAAGTGCATCTGAGCGGAGGGGCCCGGGGGCCTGCTAACTGTATTAACTCTCAATCCTCGGCTTTGGCAGGCCTTGGTTATCCTGCTGACTTCCCTATCATAATAGCCATCGAAGGGCAGGGGGAGGTGGATAAGGAGACACCACTTGGCCAGCCTTAGGGCCCAGGGCTACAGAAGCGAGGATTCAGGAAGCATTAAGGGACAGACTGTCCTGTGGGATTGGGTGGGAGGCAGGAAGAGAAAGATTAGAGGATGGAGGGAACAGCTCAGGGCAGCTCTAGGGCTGAAGAGGAAGGCAGAAGAAACCGAAGAAACTTGCACAGAGGGGAAACTGAAGCTTAACAGTAAGATTCTGAGGGAGAGGAATTGGAGGAACTGAAGAAGGAATGAGATGAATGGGAAGAAGTCATAGATTCATAGGTTCTGAGGACTTTGAGCTGAAGGAGACTCTTAAGGAACACAACCATCCCTGCATTTTACAGGAAATGCTAAGGGTTAGGGAATTGGGTGTGGGGTCAAGACCTCAAAGCAAATCACCAACTTTTGGAGCCTCGGTTTCTTCATCTGTACAGAAAATTGGGTAAATGGCTGGTGTAGTAGATAGAGTGAAGAGTCTAGATTCAGGATGACCCATTTTATTGAGTTTAAATCTAGGTTTAGACCCTTTCTAGTTGTGTGACCCGGGCAAGTCACTTAATCCTGTTTGCCTCAGTTTCCTCATCTGAAAATGAGTTGGAGAAAATGGTAAACCACTAAAGTAACTTTGCCAAGAAAATCCCGAATGAAGGGCATAATTAGACACGATTGATAAAGACTAAACAACAATAGAAAATTGGAAATAATATTGAAAGCTTAGGGATGAAAGGAACAGTGAAGGCTTTGAACTCTTTAAATTCCAATTTTACTTAAAACAAACAAACAAACAAACCAGTATTCTTGGGGCAGCTAGGTGGCTCAGTGGGTAGAGCACCAGCCCTGAAGTCAAGAGGACCTGAGTTCAAATCTAAGCTCAGACTAGCTGTGTGACCTTGGGCAAGTCACTTAACAATTGCCTCAGCAAAAATCAAAAAACAGTGTTCTTTCCACTGCACCAGAGAGAGGGTGAGACTTCAACCCTAGGGAACAGAGGTAGACTGCAAGAGAATCTGGAAATATAGGGGCTAGAGAATGCACATTTCTTCAGGGCAGGGACCCACGGAGTTTTTAGTCCTTAGTATTCCAAAGTGCCCAATTTAGTGCTCGATATATAGAAAGAGATTAATGAATCTTGGCTGAATGGAGTTGGAAAGAACTGGAGAGGAAGTACAGAGGAGGTGGGCTCTGGAAGGGAGGGAGCGGTGCAGCTGGACGCGAAGATGCATCAGAAGCGTGCTGGGGACCTGGAACCGGTGTTTAAGCCTCAGGCGTGCACCGTGCCTCCTTCTCCCTCCCGCCTCCCCCCACTCCCACCCCCCACCTGGACACTGTGCTCCGGCGGCTGCTGACACTAAGCGAGATGGATGGGTTCAAAAGCATAGGGACTGTCGCCTGGGGCAGCCCATCCTTCCAGTCCAATGTTGGGGGGCGGCGGTGAGGTGGGAGGCAGAGAGGGGGGTGGGGAACGGCACGGCACTGGGCCGGGTTGGAAGACAAGAAGGATGGGGAGATCCAGCAGGAGATATATAGCCCTGACCCGGACGAGAGGGGAGCAGGAGGGGAGCATGAGCAGCGGGGATAAGGTCGCTATGACTGAAGCATCTTCGGACCCAGGTAGGGAAGCCGTGGCGGCCAGTTACCAGCGCTTCGAGCCTCGCGCCTATCTCCGAAACAATTATGGACCCCCTCGAGGGGACTTGCGCCAACTGGACGGCGTGGGACCCTGGAAGCTGCGTTGTCTAGCCGAAACCTTCGCCACGGGTGAGCCCCCGGGGGAAACGGAGGCATGGCGAGGAGGGGCAGGGGAGTCGCAAACTGAAGCAGGTCTTATTGGAGAAAGGTGAGGATGTAACTGAGATGGCACGGACTAATAGAGATGGGGGGAAAGGGGGAGAGACAGAGACAGAGACAGAGACAGAGAGAGAGAGAGTCAGAGTGACAGATAGAACAGAGAGACAGACAGATAGAGGGAGAGAGAGGGAGACAGAGTCAGAGAAACAGAGTTACACAGAGAGACAGAGACAGAGACAGAGACAGAGAGAGAGACAGAGAGACAGATAGAACAGAGAGACAGACAGATAGAGGGAGAGAGAGGGAGACAGAGACAGAGAAACAGAGTTACACAGAGAGACAGAGACAGAGACAGAGACAGAGAGAGAGAGAGAGAGAGTCAGAGTGACAGATAGAACAGAGAGACAGACAGATAGAGGGAGAGAGAGGGAGACAGAGTCAGAGAAACAGAGTTACACAGAGAGACAGAGACAGAGACAGAGAGAGAGACAGAGAGACAGATAGAACAGAGAGACAGACAGATAGAGGGAGAGAGAGGGAGACAGAGACAGAGAAACAGAGTTACACAGAGAGACAGAGACAGAGACAGAGACAGAGAGAGAGAGACAGAGAGACAGATAGAACAGAGAGACAGACAGATAGAGGGAGAGAGAGGGAGACAGAGACAGAGAAACAGAGTTACACAGAGAGACAGAGACAGAGACAGAGACAGAGACAGAGAGAGAGAGAGAGAGAGTCAGAGTGACAGATAGAACAGAGAGACAGACAGATAGAGGGAGAGAGAGGGAGACAGAGTCAGAGAAACAGAGTTACACAGAGAGACAGAGACAGAGACAGAGAGAGAGACAGAGAGACAGATAGAACAGAGAGACAGACAGATAGAGGGAGAGAGAGGGAGACAGAGACAGAGAAACAGAGTTACACAGAGAGACAGAGACAGAGACAGAGACAGAGAGAGAGTCAGAGTGACAGATAGAACAGAGAGACAGACAGATAGAGGGAGAGAG